>NC_067207.1:308726-342571 GCF_026262505.1 Trichomonas vaginalis G3 | reverse complement strand
GTGTTAGAATACAATTGCCATGACTTTTGTTGTAATCATTTGATCTTCCTGGAAGGAGTTGCAATGGAAGCCAAACTCCACTCCATCCAGTATCAGAAAGCCAGGAAGGAAGTCTTAACCTTGAGAAAGGGGCTTCCTTCTAGGCTTTCTGTGTTACATTGGATCATAATCTGTAGAGAAGGGAGTATTTGCAGATTCTGGCCTCTTATAAGGCCAGATCTTCGTATTTCATTGCTTCCCAGGGCCGGATTTCTCTCCTGCGCCATAGATTCAGGACGGCATTGAGAAAGCCGGCCCTGAGTAATGTAAGCGAGGCTCTGGCCTCTACTAGAGGCCAGAGACTGTGATTATACGTCTTTTCAGGGCGCCGAGTTTTGCGAGAATGTCTATCATGTGGATGATCATCGCAAAACTCGGCCCTGAGGATGAATTTTGCAGGCTCTGGCCTCAGTAGGAGCCAGGGCTTGGTATTGTAGGATTCCCATGGCCGGTTTTCGCTCCTGCCGCCTGGGATAAGGGCGGCATTTGAGAAAGCCGGCCCTATGGATTTAAAGCGAAGCCCTGGCCTTTGCTATGGTCAGGGCCTGTGTATTTCTTTCTTTCAGGGCCGAAATGAGAGGAGATCGTCAATGATGTGGACGATCTCCCTCAAAATCGGCCCTGAGGATTGCATTTGTAGGCTCTGGCCTTTGCTAGGGTCAGAGCTTCGTTTGGTAAGTATCCCAAGGCCGGATTCCGCTCCTGCCGCCCGGGATAAGGGCTGCATTTGAGAAAGCCGGCCCTGGGTATTTAAAACGAAGCCCTGGCCTTTGCTGGGGCCAGAGCATGTATCTGTATGTCTTTCAGGGCCGAGTTCTTGCGAGACTGTCGACATGATCGACGATCATCGCAAAACTCGGCCCTGAGGATTGTTTTTGAAAGCCCTGGCCACTGCTAAGGCCAGAGCTTCGTATGGGCACTCTCTCGGAGCTGGATTCCTCTCCGGCCGCCCTGAATCAGGGCGGTCTTTGAGGAAACCGGCCCCGAGGATGGTTTGCGAAGCTCTGGCCTTAGCAATGGCCAGAGCTTGTGATTTTAATGAAGAGCCAAGTTCCTCTCGGATCGTGCCTAATGAGGACGACCGTCGAGGAACTTGGCTCTGAGGAGATGAATTGTGAGCTCTGGCCTCGATGAAGGCCAGAGTTTTGAATGGAATGTTTTGATGGGATGAGCCAATGCTCAGTAAGCTCGTCCCATCAAAACATTCGATTAAAAATTGAATTAAAAATTATCGTAATCATTGAAAAATTACAACAATATTTTTGAATAATATTATTATATAATAAGAATTGAATAAATTTCTCACAAAATTAAATAAAAATTTCCAAAAAATATTAGAAAATTTTAAAAATTATTGAAAAAATAACAAATTTGATAAGAAAATTAAGGATTAGAGAAATTTAAGAAATATAGAAAATGGTTATTTATTATTGTAATGGGAAATTGAGGATATTTGAGGAGTTTTATACAGAATGTGATCTTTATAATTAAAAGAAATGAAGATATTCAAGAAAGGAGTTTACAAATGCAGGGTAAAGGAACAATACTCTGCATTTGTAAACTCCTTTCTTGAATTGAAATTCAATGAATCACATTCAAGTGAAAAAGTGCAAGCTATTCGAGAAAGGAGTTTACAAATGCAGGGTAAAGGAACAATACTCTGCATTTGTAAACTCCTTTCTTGAATTGAAATTCAATGAATCACATTCAAGTGAAAAAGTGCAAGCTATTCGAGAAAGGAGTTTACAAATGCAGGGTAAAGGAACAATACTCTGCATTTGTAAACTCCTTTCTTGAATTGAAATTCAATGAATCACATTCAAGTGAAAAAGTGCAAGCTATTCGAGAAAGGAGTTTACAAATGCAGGGTAAAGGAACAATACTCTGCATTTGTAAACTCCTTTCTTGAATTGAAATTCAATGAATCACATTCAAGTGAAAAAGTGCAAGCTATTCGAGAAAGGAGTTTACAAATGCAGGGTAAAGGAACAATACTCTGCATTTGTAAACTCCTTTCTTGAATTGAAATTCAATGAATCACATTCAAGTGAAAAAGTGCAAGCTATTCGAGATTTACAAATGCAGTAAAGGAACAATACTCTGCATTTAAACTCTAATTAAAATTCAATAATCACATTCAAGTGAAAAGTGCACCTAATTTACACATATAAATGCAATAATAGCAATATCCACTAAGCACAAATGTAATCTCAATCAAAACACATTATCTTCATAAATGTTAACAAATTTTTCTATTCACACATGTCTAATCATAAATAATTAAGTCTATTCATCATTTATCGTCTAATCAAATATAATTTACATTCTCATTGATAATTGTTATATAAAAATAACATAGATTATATTTCAAATGAGACTCTTAGAGCTTTTCTTATTTTAACATTGTAATAATATAGAATAGCATATAGATATATATGTAATAACGTATATATATGCTTATTTCTCTCATGTTTCGAAATGCAATGTGATATTGCACTCACTTTTTATAGAAATCTACCATACTCATAGGAATGATGACATATACATTTGTCTATCTATCTACGTTGTAAAAACCTTCATTAGCCCTAAGCTCAAAGTTTTTCTCATTCATTGCTTTAAATTGACCAAAAAATTGAATACTTGCTTTAAATTGACCATTCAATTTAAAGTTCGTCCCTTTGTATTTTGGATTTTGGAGGTTCTTGTTGTTATTTCTACAAATTAGATCCTTATTAAAATTGTTAATTTTTCGATCATTAGCGATGTCACAGTTTAAATTGGAAATTCTTTTTCTTTGGATAGTTCACACCCGTAAAAATATTTTTACGACTTTATTATGCGACAAAATACAGACAAATCTTGCAGTGATGAACTTTATGATACAGAACAAAGAGAAGAATAATATTCATTACTAGATGATTAAACCTAATCAATCTTCGGCATATTTAAATGCACATATTAAATTTGAAAAATGCAAAAAAGTCCAGCTGGGATCAATATTTTGGTAGTAAAGATAAATGTGACTATATACAAAATGGGACCGTATTATTATTTGATAATAGCAGTATCAATAATTATTATGTTTTACTTTGTTTCTATAAAGAATGCAAAGAAACTGGCGCAATTTGCATTCAAAGAACTAATAAAGTGTGTACATTACTTGAAGAAACAGTATTTACCAATTGTAGTTCCACCACAGAATATGGTGGAGGGTCTGTTTATTATAACTGCCAAGCAGATGGAGAGTTCGTCCAACATCGAACATGTTATTATGCGTCAATAGCAGAGCAAGCTATGGCATTTGCTCAAGCTGCTAAGCAATACCTTTCTAATAAAAACTATGCAATTGAAGTTTCTGTTCTTAAATGTGGAGAAAATGAAGAAAAAGGAAGTTACACATTTGGTATTTCTTTTGGCGATATATGTTTTGATAATAACAACATCACAAACAACAAATGTATTCATCAATAACTATTGGACTTTTAGGAAATTCGGGTACATATAATTTTTCAACATTTAGAGAAAACGCTCAAATTGAAAGTTTTTCGCTTTTATTTTCCTCTTCAGATTATTCATTAACTCATACAGTTTCGTATTGTAATATTATTGGAAATAAATGTGGAGCAGATAAAAACCAAGTTCTATTTTATTGTATATCCAAAACTAATTTAGATCACTGCATATTTTTAAATAACACTGCAAAATACATGTTTGGGCAAGATATAGATGGTTATAATTCGACTATTTCAGATTCATATGTTGACTCTAATTCAACCACAGGATCAGGAACTGTTATATTTAAGAATATAAAAGAAGGTTACGATTTTAATACGTTTACTCATATATTTAATGAAAACTGCTCAATAGTTTCTCATAGAATAATCTCCCTTAAATCGATTTTTCTTTCAAAGTTTGCAAAAACTGCAACTGCAGGATTATTTTCACGCAAAGTATAGATATAAATGGCAGTATTATGTCGACAAAAGTCGTTATTCTGTTCAACGGCAAAACAAATTATTTAAGCTGTTAAATCTTTTCTTTTTTATAAAAACTTTGCTTTTAATTTTTCAATTTTTAAATGAGGAGAAAACAAACCAAAAGGAAGCAATACATTTCTAATTGGATATTGTGAAATACTAATTAAGAAAAATAACATCGCAAGCAATAAATGCATAGAAATTTCATTGTATCTGGATTTGCAGGATTTAAAAATAGGCGTTTATTAGTTTTGAGAGTGTATGAAATTTTTTTAACTTCAAATGAATTCTTAATATTAAATAAAGTAAATCAAACAATTTATAAAATAACAAATAAAAAAAAACAATATAGAAATAGAAATAATTAAGCACGAAGTTCGGAGACAGTTGGTAAGAAAGGTTTGAGTGCTTGTCGTGATGGATTCCATCCTTTAGGTAAAACTTTCGAAGGACGAGAATTTGTTACTTTCGGAATTACGATTGCTTTGTTTATCTTGTTCCCTTCGATTGCAGAGATAGATTGTGCTGTTGAAGGAACTGAACTGACTGGGAATCCACCGCCAATGAACTTGGCTGTGTTTCCTGCTATTTCTTCTGTTTTTGACTGTGTTGATGACCTCATCTCGTGGACTTTCTTCTTCTCCATGAAATATGATGATTTAGTGTAATTGAGTTCACCACGAACTTCTTCAACACTCTTCTTAAGTTCATCGATGTTACTTGAGCGATCAAACAGCTCTGTTTCGATCTCTTGAAGTTGTTTCGTCTTCATTTCGAGCTGTTCTTCAAGAATTCTAATTTCTTCATCACCGTCATCTTTCGTTTGACTTCCAACTTTCCTTTGTTCGCGAACAAGAAGTTTACGACGTTCTTCACGAAGAACTTTAAGTTTGTCGATTCGATAAAGACGTTCCATAAGTTTGTTTCGGAGTTCTTGTGTCATCTTGAGGAGATTAAGAAGTTCTGGATTCGATGCTTCTAAGAAACGCCATCTGTGGATATTCATCGGCGTTTCAAGTTCATCTTCAAGAGCACGAACACGACCTTGTTGGAAAAGGATTCCTTTCTCAAGATTTCGACATTCCGTTCGTAAATAAACGGAATGTTTCGATTTGTCCATCAATTTCTTCTGTTTTTCAACTTCGGACAACAATGTTTTCTTCAATTCGTCGACTTCATGGCATTTCTGTGTGTATGTTGCTGATTCTGATTTAAGACGGCCTTCAATAAGAACAATCTTCTCTTTTAATAGATCTAATGAATAAATTCTGTCATGAATCTGCTTTTGATAAAATAAGTTATATGTTGAATGCAATTGATTCAATATATTCGAACTCATCAACACTTTCATGAATATAAGAAAAATATGGAAAAAATTTAGCAAACCTATTGAAAATATTATTATTTGAATGATACACAATTTAATTGGGACAATGTCACGCCCGTAAAATATTTTTGCCATAATAATGTTAAAAAATGAACAAAAATCAGAACAAAGGGGAAGGCTACACTTTGACTATCTCAGATTCATATGTTGATTCAAATTCAACAAATGGACTTGTTATATTTAATAATCTAACAATAAACTCATTTTTTAACACTTTTAATCATTTATTTAATGAAAATTGTTCAATAAATTCTGGAAAAATTATCACTTATAATTTTTCATATCTTTCTACATTTGTAAAAACTGCTTCTGCAGGATTAGTTCCATCAAAAAAGTAAAAAAATACGCCATCATTAATTAATATCTTAAGATATTTTTAATGATATGTTTGCATTTGATTCAGATACTTAAATAAAAAGAAAATTTTTGTCAGTGAACAATTAAATTGCAAGTCAATAAGAATACCCTATACATTTTTAAGAGAATGCAATATCCGTCTCCAAAGCTTTTCCATTTCTCAATCTTCATGGAGAAATTGAATTAGTCTGTCTTCCCCACATATTCAAAATTGATTAGTTTCTCCTCTTCTCCTTGGAGAAAATCGAAATGAGCTCATTGGGTGCTTTGACCAAATTTAAAAATTTACCAAATATTGTGTTTTGTCAAGTAATAAACTGACATTTTAAATAGATAAATGTAAAAAATAGTGTATAGTTTTTCATTTTGGAGAAGTTTGTATTTTGGGACGAACTTTAAATTGAACGGTCAATTTAAAGCAAGTATTCAATTTTTTGGTCAATTTAAAGCAATCTTATATGTAGTTTGTTTTAAAGGCTTGATCAATAGCATATGATCAGTACTCGTTGAGTATGTTATGATGTTAAGAGATAATGGATAGTACACTTTAATATTGAAATTGAATTTGGATTATTATGCAATATTCTATAATATATATTATGATGATCATAAGAATGTGTTGTATGTGATGACACTTAAGTATCATTGATATTTTTTAATTATTGAAAAAGTTAGTAAATAATATTTCTTAATGTGGTGTTCTATTCCGTGAATTCAATAATCACTGTTTTAGAATTTATAAGTATAAGCTGAAAATGATAAGCTTAGAATGACAAGCTGATGATGCCGGGATAAAAAATAATAATCTGTCAAAATGGTTATTTTAATAAATAAATATAAGAAGGTTAGGAAATGGACTTTGACCTTGAGAAAAAGCCCATCTTCTAACTTTCAGACGAATTTTGGTTAACATTGCGAGTGTCTGCTGCAAATCTCTGCTGAAGCAGCAGGCACTCGCAATTGTAGGCCATGGCAATTGTATTTATAGTGTTAGAATACAATTGCCATGACTTTTGTGTAATCATTTGATCTTCCTGGAAGGAGTTGCAATGGAAGCCAAACTCCACTCCATCCAGTATCAGAAAGCCAGGAAGGAAGTCTTAACCTTGAGAAAGGGCTTCCTTCTAGGCTTTCTGTGTTACATTGGATCATAATCTGTAGAGAAGGGAGTATTTGCAGATTCTGGCCTCTTATAAGGCCAGATCTTCGTATTTCATGCTTCCCAGGGCCGGATTTCTCTCCTGCCGCCATAGATCAGGACGGCATTTGAGAAAGCCGGCCCTGAGTAATGTAAGCGAGGCTCTGGCCTCTACTGAGGCCAGAGACTGTGATATTACGTCTTTCAGGGCCGAGTTTCTGCGAGAATGTCTATCATGTGGATGATCATCGCAAAACTCGGCCCTGAGGATGAATTTTGCAGGCTCTGGCCTCAGTAGGAGCCAGGGCTTGGTATTGTAGGATTCCCATGGCCGGTTTTCGCTCCTGCCGCCTGGGATAAGGGCGGCATTTGAGAAAGCCGGCCCTATGGATTTAAAGCGAAGCCCTGGCCTTTGCTATGGTCAGGGCCTGTGTATTTCTTTCTTTCAGGGCCGAAATGAGAGGAGATCGTCAATGATGTGGACGATCTCCCTCAAAATCGGCCCTGAGGATTGCATTTGTAGGCTCTGGCCTTTGCTAGGGTCAGAGCTTCGTTTGGTAAGTATCCCAAGGCCGGATTCCGCTCCTGCCGCCCGGGATAAGGGCTGCATTTGAGAAAGCCGGCCCTGGGTATTTAAAACGAAGCCCTGGTCTTTGCTGGGGCCAGAGCATGTATCTGTATGTCTTTCAGGGCCGAGTTCTTGCGAGACTGTCGACATGATCGACGATCATCGCAAAACTCGGCCCTGAGGATTGTTTTTGAAAGCCCTGGCCACTGCTAAGGCCAGAGCTTCGTATGGGCACTCTCTCGGAGCTGGATTCCTCTCCGGCCGCCCTGAATCAGGGCGGTCTTTGAGGAAACCGGCCCCGAGGATGGTTTGCGAAGCTCTGGCCTTAGCAATGGCCAGAGCTTGTGATTTTAATGAAGAGCCAAGTTCCTCTCGGATCGTGCCTAATGAGGACGACCGTCGAGGAACTTGGCTCTGAGGAGATGAATTGTGAGCTCTGGCCTCGATGAAGGCCAGAGTTTTGAATGGAATGTTTTGATGGGATGAGCCAATGCTCAGTAAGCTCGTCCCATCAAAACATTCGATTAAAAATTGAATTAAAAATTATCGTAATCACTGAAAAATTACAACAATATTTTTGAATAATATTATTATATAATAAGAATTGAATAAATTTCTCACAAAATTAAATAAAAATTTCCAAAAAATATTAGAAAATTTTAAAAATTATTGAAAAAATAACAAATTTGATAAGAAAATTAAGGATTAGAGAAATTTAAGAAATATAGAAAATGGTTATTTATTATTGTAATGGGAAATTGAGGATATTTGAGGAGTTTTATACAGAATGTGATCTTTATAATTAAAAGAAATGAAGATATTCAAGAAAGGAGTTTACAAATGCAGGGTAAAGGAACAATACTCTGCATTTGTAAACTCCTTTCTTGAATTGAAATTCAATGAATCACATTCAAGTGAAAAAGTGCAAGCTATTCGAGAAAGGAGTTTACAAATGCAGGGTAAAGGAACAATACTCTGCATTTGTAAACTCCTTTCTTGAATTAAAATTCAATGAATCACATTCAAGTGAAAAAGTGCGAGTTTTCCTAATTTACACATATAAATGCAATATAATAGCAATATCCCACTAAGCACAAATGTAATCTCAATCAAAACACATTATCTTCATAAATGTTAACAAATTTTTCTATTCACACATGTCTAATCATAAATAATTAAGTCTATTCATCATTTATCGTCTAATCAAATATAATTTACATTCTCATTGATAATTGTTATATAAAAATAACATAGATTATATTTCAAATGAGACTCTTAGAGCTTTTCTTATTTTAACATTGTAATAATATAGAATAGCATATAGATATATATGTAATAACGTATATATATGCTTATTTCTCTCATGTTTCGAAATGCAATGTGATATTGCACTCACTTTTTATAGAAATCTACCATACTCATAGGAATGATGACATATACATTTGTCTATCTATCTACGTTGTAAAAACCTTCATTAGCCCTAAGCTCAAAGTTTTTCTCATTCATTGCTTTAAATTGACCAAAAAATTGAATACTTGCTTTAAATTGACCATTCAATTTAAAGTTCGTCCCTTTGTATTTTGGATTTTGGAGGTTCTTGTTGTTATTTCTACAAATTAGATCCTTATTAAAATTGTTAATTTTTCGATCATTAGCGATGTCACAGTTTAAATTGGAAATTCTTTTTCTTTGGATAGTTCACACCCGTAAAAATATTTTTACGACTTTATTATGCGACAAAATACAGACAAATCTTGCAGTGATGAACTTTATGATACAGAACAAAGAGAAGAATAATATTCATTACTAGATGATTAAACCTAATCAATCTTCGGCATATTTAAATGCACATATTAAATTTGAAAAATGCAAAAAAGTCCAGCTGGGATCAATATTTTGGTAGTAAAGATAAATGTGACTATATACAAAATGGGACCGTATTATTTGATAATAGCAGTATCAATAATTATTATGTTTTACTTTGTTTCTATAAAGAATGCAAAGAAACTGGCGCAATTTGCATTCAAAGAACTAATAAAGTGTGTACATTACTTGAAGAAACAGTATTTACCAATTGTAGTTCCACCACAGAATATGGTGGAGGGTCTGTTTATTATAACTGCCAAGCAGATGGAGAGTTCGTCCAACATCGAACATGTTATTATGCGTCAATAGCAGAGCAAGCTATGGCATTTGCTCAAGCTGCTAAGCAATACCTTTCTAATAAAAACTATGCAATTGAAGTTTCTGTTCTTAAATGTGGAGAAAATGAAGAAAAAGGAAGTTACACATTTGGTATTTCTTTTGGCGATATATGTTTTGATAATAACAACATCACAAACAACAAATGTATTCATCAATAACTATTGGACTTTTAGGAAATTCGGGTACATATAATTTTTCAACATTTAGAGAAAACGCTCAAATTGAAAGTTTTTCGCTTTTATTTTCCTCTTCAGATTATTCATTAACTCATACAGTTTCGTATTGTAATATTATTGGAAATAAATGTGGAGCAGATAAAAACCAAGTTCTATTTTATTGTATATCCAAAACTAATTTAGATCACTGCATATTTTTAAATAACACTGCAAAATACATGTTTGGGCAAGATATAGATGGTTATAATTCGACTATTTCAGATTCATATGTTGACTCTAATTCAACCACAGGATCAGGAACTGTTATATTTAAGAATATAAAAGAAGGTTACGATTTTAATACGTTTACTCATATATTTAATGAAAACTGCTCAATAGTTTCTCATAGAATAATCTCCCTTAAATCGATTTTTCTTTCAAAGTTTGCAAAAACTGCAACTGCAGGATTATTTTCACGCAAAGTATAGATATAAATGGCAGTATTATGTCGACAAAAGTCGTTATTCTGTTCAACGGCAAAACAAATTATTTAAGCTGTTAAATCTTTTCTTTTTTATAAAAACTTTGCTTTTAATTTTTCAATTTTTAAATGAGGAGAAAACAAACCAAAAGGAAGCAATACATTTCTAATTGGATATTGTGAAATACTAATTAAGAAAAATAACATCGCAAGCAATAAATGCATAGAAATTTCATTGTATCTGGATTTGCAGGATTTAAAAATAGGCGTTTATTAGTTTTGAGAGTGTATGAAATTTTTTTAACTTCAAATGAATTCTTAATATTAAATAAAGTAAATCAAACAATTTATAAAATAACAAATAAAAAAAAACAATATAGAAATAGAAATAATTAAGCACGAAGTTCGGAGACAGTTGGTAAGAAAGGTTTGAGTGCTTGTCGTGATGGATTCCATCCTTTAGGTAAAACTTTCGAAGGACGAGAATTTGTTACTTTCGGAATTACGATTGCTTTGTTTATCTTGTTCCCTTCGATTGCAGAGATAGATTGTGCTGTTGAAGGAACTGAACTGACTGGGAATCCACCGCCAATGAACTTGGCTGTGTTTCCTGCTATTTCTTCTGTTTTTGACTGTGTTGATGACCTCATCTCGTGGACTTTCTTCTTCTCCATGAAATATGATGATTTAGTGTAATTGAGTTCACCACGAACTTCTTCAACACTCTTCTTAAGTTCATCGATGTTACTTGAGCGATCAAACAGCTCTGTTTCGATCTCTTGAAGTTGTTTCGTCTTCATTTCGAGCTGTTCTTCAAGAATTCTAATTTCTTCATCACCGTCATCTTTCGTTTGACTTCCAACTTTCCTTTGTTCGCGAACAAGAAGTTTACGACGTTCTTCACGAAGAACTTTAAGTTTGTCGATTCGATAAAGACGTTCCATAAGTTTGTTTCGGAGTTCTTGTGTCATCTTGAGGAGATTAAGAAGTTCTGGATTCGATGCTTCTAAGAAACGCCATCTGTGGATATTCATCGGCGTTTCAAGTTCATCTTCAAGAGCACGAACACGACCTTGTTGGAAAAGGATTCCTTTCTCAAGATTTCGACATTCCGTTCGTAAATAAACGGAATGTTTCGATTTGTCCATCAATTTCTTCTGTTTTTCAACTTCGGACAACAATGTTTTCTTCAATTCGTCGACTTCATGGCATTTCTGTGTGTATGTTGCTGATTCTGATTTAAGACGGCCTTCAATAAGAACAATCTTCTCTTTTAATAGATCTAATGAATAAATTCTGTCATGAATCTGCTTTTGATAAAATAAGTTATATGTTGAATGCAATTGATTCAATATATTCGAACTCATCAACACTTTCATGAATATAAGAAAAATATGGAAAAAATTTAGCAAACCTATTGAAAATATTATTATTTGAATGATACACAATTTAATTGGGACAATGTCACGCCCGTAAAATATTTTTGCCATAATAATGTTAAAAAATGAACAAAAATCAGAACAAAGGGGAAGGCTACACTTTGACTATCTCAGATTCATATGTTGATTCAAATTCAACAAATGGACTTGTTATATTTAATAATCTAACAATAAACTCATTTTTTAACACTTTTAATCATTTATTTAATGAAAATTGTTCAATAAATTCTGGAAAAATTATCACTTATAATTTTTCATATCTTTCTACATTTGTAAAAACTGCTTCTGCAGGATTAGTTCCATCAAAAAAGTAAAAAAATACGCCATCATTAATTAATATCTTAAGATATTTTTAATGATATGTTTGCATTTGATTCAGATACTTAAATAAAAAGAAAATTTTTGTCAGTGAACAATTAAATTGCAAGTCAATAAGAATACCCTATACATTTTTAAGAGAATGCAATATCCGTCTCCAAAGCTTTTCCATTTCTCAATCTTCATGGAGAAATTGAATTAGTCTGTCTTCCCCACATATTCAAAATTGATTAGTTTCTCCTCTTCTCCTTGGAGAAAATCGAAATGAGCTCATTGGGTGCTTTGACCAAATTTAAAAATTTACCAAATATTGTGTTTTGTCAAGTAATAAACTGACATTTTAAATAGATAAATGTAAAAAATAGTGTATAGTTTTTCATTTTGGAGAAGTTTGTATTTTGGGACGAACTTTAAATTGAACGGTCAATTTAAAGCAAGTATTCAATTTTTTGGTCAATTTAAAGCAATCTTATATGTAGTTTGTTTTAAAGGCTTGATCAATAGCATATGATCAGTACTCGTTGAGTATGTTATGATGTTAAGAGATAATGGATAGTACACTTTAATATTGAAATTGAATTTGGATTATTATGCAATATTCTATAATATATATTATGATGATCATAAGAATGTGTTGTATGTGATGACACTTAAGTATCATTGATATTTTTTAATTATTGAAAAAGTTAGTAAATAATATTTCTTAATGTGGTGTTCTATTCCGTGAATTCAATAATCACTGTTTTAGAATTTATAAGTATAAGCTGAAAATGATAAGCTTAGAATGACAAGCTGATGATGCCGGGATAAAAAATAATAATCTGTCAAAATGGTTATTTTAATAATAAATAATATAAGAAGGTTAGGAAATGGACTTTGACCTTGAGAAAAAGCCCATCTTCTAACTTTCAGACGAATTTTGGTTAACATTGCGAGTGTCTGCTGCAAATCTCTGCTGAAGCAGCAGGCACTCGCAATTGTAGGCCATGGCAATTGTATTTATAGTGTTAGAATACAATTGCCATGACTTTTGTGTAATCATTTGATCTTCCTGGAAGGAGTTGCAATGGAAGCCAAACTCCACTCCATCCAGTATCAGAAAGCCAGGAAGGAAGTCTTAACCTTGAGAAAGGGCTTCCTTCTAGGCTTTCTGTGTTACATTGGATCATAATCTGTAGAGAAGGGAGTATTTGCAGATTCTGGCCTCTTATAAGGCCAGATCTTCGTATTTCATGCTTCCCAGGGCCGGATTTCTCTCCTGCCGCCATAGATCAGGACGGCATTTGAGAAAGCCGGCCCTGAGTAATGTAAGCGAGGCTCTGGCCTCTACTGAGGCCAGAGACTGTGATATTACGTCTTTCAGGGCCGAGTTTCTGCGAGAATGTCTATCATGTGGATGATCATCGCAAAACTCGGCCCTGAGGATGAATTTTGCAGGCTCTGGCCTCAGTAGGAGCCAGGGCTTGGTATTGTAGGATTCCCATGGCCGGTTTTCGCTCCTGCCGCCTGGGATAAGGGCGGCATTTGAGAAAGCCGGCCCTATGGATTTAAAGCGAAGCCCTGGCCTTTGCTATGGTCAGGGCCTGTGTATTTCTTTCTTTCAGGGCCGAAATGAGAGGAGATCGTCAATGATGTGGACGATCTCCCTCAAAATCGGCCCTGAGGATTGCATTTGTAGGCTCTGGCCTTTGCTAGGGTCAGAGCTTCGTTTGGTAAGTATCCCAAGGCCGGATTCCGCTCCTGCCGCCCGGGATAAGGGCTGCATTTGAGAAAGCCGGCCCTGGGTATTTAAAACGAAGCCCTGGTCTTTGCTGGGGCCAGAGCATGTATCTGTATGTCTTTCAGGGCCGAGTTCTTGCGAGACTGTCGACATGATCGACGATCATCGCAAAACTCGGCCCTGAGGATTGTTTTTGAAAGCCCTGGCCACTGCTAAGGCCAGAGCTTCGTATGGGCACTCTCTCGGAGCTGGATTCCTCTCCGGCCGCCCTGAATCAGGGCGGTCTTTGAGGAAACCGGCCCGAGGATGGTTTGCGAAGCTCTGGCCTTAGCAATGGCCAGAGCTTGTGATTTTAATGAAGAGCCAAGTTCCTCTCGGATCGTGCCTAATGAGGACGACCGTCGAGGAACTTGGCTCTGAGGAGATGAATTGTGAGCTCTGGCCTCGATGAAGGCCAGAGTTTTGAATGGAATGTTTTGATGGGATGAGCCAATGCTCAGTAAGCTCGTCCCATCAAAACATTCGATTAAAAATTGAATTAAAAATTATCGTAATCACTGAAAAATTACAACAATATTTTTGAATAATATTATTATATAATAAGAATTGAATAAATTTCTCACAAAATTAAATAAAAATTTCCAAAAAATATTAGAAAATTTTAAAAATTATTGAAAAAATAACAAATTTGATAAGAAAATTAAGGATTAGAGAAATTTAAGAAATATAGAAAATGGTTATTTATTATTGTAATGGGAAATTGAGGATATTTGAGGAGTTTTATACAGAATGTGATCTTTATAATTAAAAGAAATGAAGATATTCAAGAAAGGAGTTTACAAATGCAGGGTAAAGGAACAATACTCTGCATTTGTAAACTCCTTTCTTGAATTGAAATTCAATGAATCACATTCAAGTGAAAAAGTGCAAGCTATTCGAGAAAGGAGTTTACAAATGCAGGGTAAAGGAACAATACTCTGCATTTGTAAACTCCTTTCTTGAATTAAAATTCAATGAATCACATTCAAGTGAAAAAGTGCGAGTTTTCCTAATTTACACATATAAATGCAATATAATAGCAATATCCCACTAAGCACAAATGTAATCTCAATCAAAACACATTATCTTCATAAATGTTAACAAATTTTTCTATTCACACATGTCTAATCATAAATAATTAAGTCTATTCATCATTTATCGTCTAATCAAATATAATTTACATTCTCATTGATAATTGTTATATAAAAATAACATAGATTATATTTCAAATGAGACTCTTAGAGCTTTTCTTATTTTAACATTGTAATAATATAGAATAGCATATAGATATATATGTAATAACATATATATATGCTTATTTCTCTCATGTTTCGAAATGCAATGTGATATTGCACTCACTTTTTATAGAAATCTACCATACTCATAGGAATGATGACATATACATTTGTCTATCTATCTACGTTGTAAAAACCTTCATTAGCCCTAAGCTCAAAGTTTTTCTCATTCATTGCTTTAAATTGACCAAAAAATTGAATACTTGCTTTAAATTGACCATTCAATTTAAAGTTCGTCCCTTTGTATTTTGGATTTTGGAGGTTCTTGTTGTTATTTCTACAAATTAGATCCTTATTAAAATTGTTAATTTTTCGATCATTAGCGATGTCACAGTTTAAATTGGAAATTCTTTTTCTTTGGATAGTTCACACCCGTAAAAATATTTTTACGACTTTATTATGCGACAAAATACAGACAAATCTTGCAGTGATGAACTTTATGATACAGAACAAAGAGAAGAATAATATTCATTACTAGATGATTAAACCTAATCAATCTTCGGCATATTTAAATGCACATATTAAATTTGAAAAATGCAAAAAAGTCCAGCTGGGATCAATATTTTGGTAGTAAAGATAAATGTGACTATATACAAAATGGGACCGTATTATTTGATAATAGCAGTATCAATAATTATTATGTTTTACTTTGTTTCTATAAAGAATGCAAAGAAACTGGCGCAATTTGCATTCAAAGAACTAATAAAGTGTGTACATTACTTGAAGAAACAGTATTTACCAATTGTAGTTCCACCACAGAATATGGTGGAGGGTCTGTTTATTATAACTGCCAAGCAGATGGAGAGTTCGTCCAACATCGAACATGTTATTATGCGTCAATAGCAGAGCAAGCTATGGCATTTGCTCAAGCTGCTAAGCAATACCTTTCTAATAAAAACTATGCAATTGAAGTTTCTGTTCTTAAATGTGGAGAAAATGAAGAAAAAGGAAGTTACACATTTGGTATTTCTTTTGGCGATATATGTTTTGATAATAACAACATCACAAACAACAAATGTATTCATCAATAACTATTGGACTTTTAGGAAATTCGGGTACATATAATTTTTCAACATTTAGAGAAAACGCTCAAATTGAAAGTTTTTCGCTTTTATTTTCCTCTTCAGATTATTCATTAACTCATACAGTTTCGTATTGTAATATTATTGGAAATAAATGTGGAGCAGATAAAAACCAAGTTCTATTTTATTGTATATCCAAAACTAATTTAGATCACTGCATATTTTTAAATAACACTGCAAAATACATGTTTGGGCAAGATATAGATGGTTATAATTCGACTATTTCAGATTCATATGTTGACTCTAATTCAACCACAGGATCAGGAACTGTTATATTTAAGAATATAAAAGAAGGTTACGATTTTAATACGTTTACTCATATATTTAATGAAAACTGCTCAATAGTTTCTCATAGAATAATCTCCCTTAAATCGATTTTTCTTTCAAAGTTTGCAAAAACTGCAACTGCAGGATTATTTTCACGCAAAGTATAGATATAAATGGCAGTATTATGTCGACAAAAGTCGTTATTCTGTTCAACGGCAAAACAAATTATTTAAGCTGTTAAATCTTTTCTTTTTTATAAAAACTTTGCTTTTAATTTTTCAATTTTTAAATGAGGAGAAAACAAACCAAAAGGAAGCAATACATTTCTAATTGGATATTGTGAAATACTAATTAAGAAAAATAACATCGCAAGCAATAAATGCATAGAAATTTCATTGTATCTGGATTTGCAGGATTTAAAAATAGGCGTTTATTAGTTTTGAGAGTGTATGAAATTTTTTTAACTTCAAATGAATTCTTAATATTAAATAAAGTAAATCAAACAATTTATAAAATAACAAATAAAAAAAAACAATATAGAAATAGAAATAATTAAGCACGAAGTTCGGAGACAGTTGGTAAGAAAGGTTTGAGTGCTTGTCGTGATGGATTCCATCCTTTAGGTAAAACTTTCGAAGGACGAGAATTTGTTACTTTCGGAATTACGATTGCTTTGTTTATCTTGTTCCCTTCGATTGCAGAGATAGATTGTGCTGTTGAAGGAACTGAACTGACTGGGAATCCACCGCCAATGAACTTGGCTGTGTTTCCTGCTATTTCTTCTGTTTTTGACTGTGTTGATGACCTCATCTCGTGGACTTTCTTCTTCTCCATGAAATATGATGATTTAGTGTAATTGAGTTCACCACGAACTTCTTCAACACTCTTCTTAAGTTCATCGATGTTACTTGAGCGATCAAACAGCTCTGTTTCGATCTCTTGAAGTTGTTTCGTCTTCATTTCGAGCTGTTCTTCAAGAATTCTAATTTCTTCATCACCGTCATCTTTCGTTTGACTTCCAACTTTCCTTTGTTCGCGAACAAGAAGTTTACGACGTTCTTCACGAAGAACTTTAAGTTTGTCGATTCGATAAAGACGTTCCATAAGTTTGTTTCGGAGTTCTTGTGTCATCTTGAGGAGATTAAGAAGTTCTGGATTCGATGCTTCTAAGAAACGCCATCTGTGGATATTCATCGGCGTTTCAAGTTCATCTTCAAGAGCACGAACACGACCTTGTTGGAAAAGGATTCCTTTCTCAAGATTTCGACATTCCGTTCGTAAATAAACGGAATGTTTCGATTTGTCCATCAATTTCTTCTGTTTTTCAACTTCGGACAACAATGTTTTCTTCAATTCGTCGACTTCATGGCATTTCTGTGTGTATGTTTGCTGATTCTGATTTAAGACGGCCTTCAATAAGAACAATCTTCTCTTTTAATAGATCTAATGAATAAATTCTGTCATGAATCTGCTTTTGATAAAATAAGTTATATGTTGAATGCAATTGATTCAATATATTCGAACTCATCAACACTTTCATGAATATAAGAAAAATATGGAAAAAATTTAGCAAACCTATTGAAAATATTATTATTTGAATGATACACAATTTAATTGGGACAATGTCACGCCCGTAAAATATTTTTGCCATAATAATGTTAAAAAATGAACAAAAATCAGAACAAAGGGGAAGGCTACACTTTGACTATCTCAGATTCATATGTTGATTCAAATTCAACAAATGGACTTGTTATATTTAATAATCTAACAATAAACTCATTTTTTAACACTTTTAATCATTTATTTAATGAAAATTGTTCAATAAATTCTGGAAAAATTATCACTTATAATTTTTCATATCTTTCTACATTTGTAAAAACTGCTTCTGCAGGATTAGTTCCATCAAAAAAGTAAAAAAATACGCCATCATTAATTAATATCTTAAGATATTTTTAATGATATGTTTGCATTTGATTCAGATACTTAAATAAAAAGAAAATTTTTGTCAGTGAACAATTAAATTGCAAGTCAATAAGAATACCCTATACATTTTTAAGAGAATGCAATATCCGTCTCCAAAGCTTTTCCATTTCTCAATCTTCATGGAGAAATTGAATTAGTCTGTCTTCCCCACATATTCAAAATTGATTAGTTTCTCCTCTTCTCCTTGGAGAAAATCGAAATGAGCTCATTGGGTGCTTTGACCAAATTTAAAAATTTACCAAATATTGTGTTTTGTCAAGTAATAAACTGACATTTTAAATAGATAAATGTAAAAAATAGTGTATAGTTTTTCATTTTGGAGAAGTTTGTATTTTGGGACGAACTTTAAATTGAACGGTCAATTTAAAGCAAGTATTCAATTTTTTGGTCAATTTAAAGCAATCTTATATGTAGTTTGTTTTAAAGGCTTGATCAATAGCATATGATCAGTACTCGTTGAGTATGTTATGATGTTAAGAGATAATGGATAGTACACTTTAATATTGAAATTGAATTTGGATTATTATGCAATATTCTATAATATATATTATGATGATCATAAGAATGTGTTGTATGTGATGACACTTAAGTATCATTGATATTTTTTAATTATTGAAAAAGTTAGTAAATAATATTTCTTAATGTGGTGTTCTATTCCGTGAATTCAATAATCACTGTTTTAGAATTTATAAGTATAAGCTGAAAATGATAAGCTTAGAATGACAAGCTGATGATGCCGGGATAAAAAATAATAATCTGTCAAAATGGTTATTTTAATAATAAATAATATAAGAAGGTTAGGAAATGGACTTTGACCTTGAGAAAAAGCCCATCTTCTAACTTTCAGACGAATTTTGGTTAACATTGCGAGTGTCTGCTGCAAATCTCTGCTGAAGCAGCAGGCACTCGCAATTGTAGGCCATGGCAATTGTATTTATAGTGTTAGAATACAATTGCCATGACTTTTGTGTAATCATTTGATCTTCCTGGAAGGAGTTGCAATGGAAGCCAAACTCCACTCCATCCAGTATCAGAAAGCCAGGAAGGAAGTCTTAACCTTGAGAAAGGGCTTCCTTCTAGGCTTTCTGTGTTACATTGGATCATAATCTGTAGAGAAGGGAGTATTTGCAGATTCTGGCCTCTTATAAGGCCAGATCTTCGTATTTCATGCTTCCCAGGGCCGGATTTCTCTCCTGCCGCCATAGATCAGGACGGCATTTGAGAAAGCCGGCCCTGAGTAATGTAAGCGAGGCTCTGGCCTCTACTGAGGCCAGAGACTGTGATATTACGTCTTTCAGGGCCGAGTTTCTGCGAGAATGTCTATCATGTGGATGATCATCGCAAAACTCGGCCCTGAGGATGAATTTTGCAGGCTCTGGCCTCAGTAGGAGCCAGGGCTTGGTATTGTAGGATTCCCATGGCCGGTTTTCGCTCCTGCCGCCTGGGATAAGGGCGGCATTTGAGAAAGCCGGCCCTATGGATTTAAAGCGAAGCCCTGGCCTTTGCTATGGTCAGGGCCTGTGTATTTCTTTCTTTCAGGGCCGAAATGAGAGGAGATCGTCAATGATGTGGACGATCTCCCTCAAAATCGGCCCTGAGGATTGCATTTGTAGGCTCTGGCCTTTGCTAGGGTCAGAGCTTCGTTTGGTAAGTATCCCAAGGCCGGATTCCGCTCCTGCCGCCCGGGATAAGGGCTGCATTTGAGAAAGCCGGCCCTGGGTATTTAAAACGAAGCCCTGGTCTTTGCTGGGGCCAGAGCATGTATCTGTATGTCTTTCAGGGCCGAGTTCTTGCGAGACTGTCGACATGATCGACGATCATCGCAAAACTCGGCCCTGAGGATTGTTTTTGAAAGCCCTGGCCACTGCTAAGGCCAGAGCTTCGTATGGGCACTCTCTCGGAGCTGGATTCCTCTCCGGCCGCCCTGAATCAGGGCGGTCTTTGAGGAAACCGGCCCCGAGGATGGTTTGCGAAGCTCTGGCCTTAGCAATGGCCAGAGCTTGTGATTTTAATGAAGAGCCAAGTTCCTCTCGGATCGTGCCTAATGAGGACGACCGTCGAGGAACTTGGCTCTGAGGAGATGAATTGTGAGCTCTGGCCTCGATGAAGGCCAGAGTTTTGAATGGAATGTTTTGATGGGATGAGCCAATGCTCAGTAAGCTCGTCCCATCAAAACATTCGATTAAAAATTGAATTAAAAATTATCGTAATCACTGAAAAATTACAACAATATTTTTGAATATATTATTATATAATAAGAATTGAATAAATTTCTCACAAAATTAAATAAAAATTTCCAAAAAATATTAGAAAATTTTAAAAATTATTGAAAAAATAACAAATTTGATAAGAAAATTAAGGATTAGAGAAATTTAAGAAATATAGAAAATGGTTATTTATTATTGTAATGGGAAATTGAGGATATTGAGGAGTTTTATACAGAATGTGATCTTATAATTAAAAGAAATGAAGATATTCAAGAAAGGAGTTTACAAATGCAGGGTAAAGGAACAATACTCTGCATTTGTAAACTCCTTTCTTGAATTGAAATTCAATGAATCACTTCAAGTGAAAAAGTGCAAGCTATTCGAGAAAGGAGTTTACAAATGCAGGGTAAAGGAACAATACTCTGCATTTGTAAACTCCTTTCTTGAATTGAAATTCAATGAATCACATTCAAGTGAAAAAGTGCAAGCTATTCGAGAAAGGAGTTTACAAATGCAGGGTAAAGGAACAATACTCTGCATTTGTAAACTCCTTTCTTGAATTGAAATTCAATGAATCACATTCAAGTGAAAAAGTGCAAGCTATTCGAGAAAGGAGTTTACAAATGCAGGGTAAAGGAACAATACTCTGCATTTGTAAACTCCTTTCTTGAATTGAAATTCAATGAATCACATTCAAGTGAAAAAGTGCAAGCTATTCGAGAAAGGAGTTTACAAATGCAGGGTAAAGGAACAATACTCTGCATTTGTAAACTCCTTTCTTGAATTAAAATTCAATGAATCACATTCAAGTGAAAAAGTGCGAGTTTTCCTAATTTACACATATAAATGCAATATAATAGCAATATCCCACTAAGCACAAATGTAATCTCAATCAAAACACATTATCTTCATAAATGTTAACAAATTTTTCTATTCACACATGTCTAATCATAAATAATTAAGTCTATTCATCATTTATCGTCTAATCAAATATAATTTACATTCTCATTGATAATTGTTATATAAAAATAACATAGATTATATTTCAAATGAGACTCTTAGAGCTTTTCTTATTTTAACATTGTAATAATATAGAATAGCATATAGATATATATGTAATAACGTATATATATGCTTATTTCTCTCATGTTTCGAAATGCAATGTGATATTGCACTCACTTTTTATAGAAATCTACCATACTCATAGGAATGATGACATATACATTTGTCTATCTATCTACGTTGTAAAAACCTTCATTAGCCCTAAGCTCAAAGTTTTTCTCATTCATTGCTTTAAATTGACCAAAAAATTGAATACTTGCTTTAAATTGACCATTCAATTTAAAGTTCGTCCCTTTGTATTTTGGATTTTGGAGGTTCTTGTTGTTATTTCTACAAATTAGATCCTTATTAAAATTGTTAATTTTTCGATCATTAGCGATGTCACAGTTTAAATTGGAAATTCTTTTTCTTTGGATAGTTCACACCCGTAAAAATATTTTTACGACTTTATTATGCGACAAAATACAGACAAATCTTGCAGTGATGAACTTTATGATACAGAACAAAGAGAAGAATAATATTCATTACTAGATGATTAAACCTAATCAATCTTCGGCATATTTAAATGCACATATTAAATTTGAAAAATGCAAAAAAGTCCAGCTGGGATCAATATTTTGGTAGTAAAGATAAATGTGACTATATACAAAATGGGACCGTATTATTTGATAATAGCAGTATCAATAATTATTATGTTTTACTTTGTTTCTATAAAGAATGCAAAGAAACTGGCGCAATTTGCATTCAAAGAACTAATAAAGTGTGTACATTACTTGAAGAAACAGTATTTACCAATTGTAGTTCCACCACAGAATATGGTGGAGGGTCTGTTTATTATAACTGCCAAGCAGATGGAGAGTTCGTCCAACATCGAACATGTTATTATGCGTCAATAGCAGAGCAAGCTATGGCATTTGCTCAAGCTGCTAAGCAATACCTTTCTAATAAAAACTATGCAATTGAAGTTTCTGTTCTTAAATGTGGAGAAAATGAAGAAAAAGGAAGTTACACATTTGGTATTTCTTTTGGCGATATATGTTTTGATAATAACAACATCACAAACAACAAATGTATTCATCAATAACTATTGGACTTTTAGGAAATTCGGGTACATATAATTTTTCAACATTTAGAGAAAACGCTCAAATTGAAAGTTTTTCGCTTTTATTTTCCTCTTCAGATTATTCATTAACTCATACAGTTTCGTATTGTAATATTATTGGAAATAAATGTGGAGCAGATAAAAACCAAGTTCTATTTTATTGTATATCCAAAACTAATTTAGATCACTGCATATTTTTAAATAACACTGCAAAATACATGTTTGGGCAAGATATAGATGGTTATAATTCGACTATTTCAGATTCATATGTTGACTCTAATTCAACCACAGGATCAGGAACTGTTATATTTAAGAATATAAAAGAAGGTTACGATTTTAATACGTTTACTCATATATTTAATGAAAACTGCTCAATAGTTTCTCATAGAATAATCTCCCTTAAATCGATTTTTCTTTCAAAGTTTGCAAAAACTGCAACTGCAGGATTATTTTCACGCAAAGTATAGATATAAATGGCAGTATTATGTCGACAAAAGTCGTTATTCTGTTCAACGGCAAAACAAATTATTTAAGCTGTTAAATCTTTTCTTTTTTATAAAAACTTTGCTTTTAATTTTTCAATTTTTAAATGAGGAGAAAACAAACCAAAAGGAAGCAATACATTTCTAATTGGATATTGTGAAATACTAATTAAGAAAAATAACATCGCAAGCAATAAATGCATAGAAATTTCATTGTATCTGGATTTGCAGGATTTAAAAATAGGCGTTTATTAGTTTTGAGAGTGTATGAAATTTTTTTAACTTCAAATGAATTCTTAATATTAAATAAAGTAAATCAAACAATTTATAAAATAACAAATAAAAAAAAACAATATAGAAATAGAAATAATTAAGCACGAAGTTCGGAGACAGTTGGTAAGAAAGGTTTGAGTGCTTGTCGTGATGGATTCCATCCTTTAGGTAAAACTTTCGAAGGACGAGAATTTGTTACTTTCGGAATTACGATTGCTTTGTTTATCTTGTTCCCTTCGATTGCAGAGATAGATTGTGCTGTTGAAGGAACTGAACTGACTGGGAATCCACCGCCAATGAACTTGGCTGTGTTTCCTGCTATTTCTTCTGTTTTTGACTGTGTTGATGACCTCATCTCGTGGACTTTCTTCTTCTCCATGAAATATGATGATTTAGTGTAATTGAGTTCACCACGAACTTCTTCAACACTCTTCTTAAGTTCATCGATGTTACTTGAGCGATCAAACAGCTCTGTTTCGATCTCTTGAAGTTGTTTCGTCTTCATTTCGAGCTGTTCTTCAAGAATTCTAATTTCTTCATCACCGTCATCTTTCGTTTGACTTCCAACTTTCCTTTGTTCGCGAACAAGAAGTTTACGACGTTCTTCACGAAGAACTTTAAGTTTGTCGATTCGATAAAGACGTTCCATAAGTTTGTTTCGGAGTTCTTGTGTCATCTTGAGGAGATTAAGAAGTTCTGGATTCGATGCTTCTAAGAAACGCCATCTGTGGATATTCATCGGCGTTTCAAGTTCATCTTCAAGAGCACGAACACGACCTTGTTGGAAAAGGATTCCTTTCTCAAGATTTCGACATTCCGTTCGTAAATAAACGGAATGTTTCGATTTGTCCATCAATTTCTTCTGTTTTTCAACTTCGGACAACAATGTTTTCTTCAATTCGTCGACTTCATGGCATTTCTGTGTGTATGTTGCTGATTCTGATTTAAGACGGCCTTCAATAAGAACAATCTTCTCTTTTAATAGATCTAATGAATAAATTCTGTCATGAATCTGCTTTTGATAAAATAAGTTATATGTTGAATGCAATTGATTCAATATATTCGAACTCATCAACACTTTCATGAATATAAGAAAAATATGGAAAAAATTTAGCAAACCTATTGAAAATATTATTATTTGAATGATACACAATTTAATTGGGACAATGTCACGCCCGTAAAATATTTTTGCCATAATAATGTTAAAAAATGAACAAAAATCAGAACAAAGGGGAAGGCTACACTTTGACTATCTCAGATTCATATGTTGATTCAAATTCAACAAATGGACTTGTTATATTTAATAATCTAACAATAAACTCATTTTTTAACACTTTTAATCATTTATTTAATGAAAATTGTTCAATAAATTCTGGAAAAATTATCACTTATAATTTTTCATATCTTTCTACATTTGTAAAAACTGCTTCTGCAGGATTAGTTCCATCAAAAAAGTAAAAAAATACGCCATCATTAATTAATATCTTAAGATATTTTTAATGATATGTTTGCATTTGATTCAGATACTTAAATAAAAAGAAAATTTTTGTCAGTGAACAATTAAATTGCAAGTCAATAAGAATACCCTATACATTTTTAAGAGAATGCAATATCCGTCTCCAAAGCTTTTCCATTTCTCAATCTTCATGGAGAAATTGAATTAGTCTGTCTTCCCCACATATTCAAAATTGATTAGTTTCTCCTCTTCTCCTTGGAGAAAATCGAAATGAGCTCATTGGGTGCTTTGACCAAATTTAAAAATTTACCAAATATTGTGTTTTGTCAAGTAATAAACTGACATTTTAAATAGATAAATGTAAAAAATAGTGTATAGTTTTTCATTTTGGAGAAGTTTGTATTTTGGGACGAACTTTAAATTGAACGGTCAATTTAAAGCAAGTATTCAATTTTTTGGTCAATTTAAAGCAATCTTATATGTAGTTTGTTTTAAAGGCTTGATCAATAGCATATGATCAGTACTCGTTGAGTATGTTATGATGTTAAGAGATAATGGATAGTACACTTTAATATTGAAATTGAATTTGGATTATTATGCAATATTCTATAATATATATTATGATGATCATAAGAATGTGTTGTATGTGATGACACTTAAGTATCATTGATATTTTTTAATTATTGAAAAAGTTAGTAAATAATATTTCTTAATGTGGTGTTCTATTCCGTGAATTCAATAATCACTGTTTTAGAATTTATAAGTATAAGCTGAAAATGATAAGCTTAGAATGACAAGCTGATGATGCCGGGATAAAAAATAATAATCTGTCAAAATGGTTATTTTAATAATAAATAATATAAGAAGGTTAGGAAATGGACTTTGACCTTGAGAAAAAGCCCATCTTCTAACTTTCAGACGAATTTTGGTTAACATTGCGAGTGTCTGCTGCAAATCTCTGCTGAAGCAGCAGGCACTCGCAATTGTAGGCCATGGCAATTGTATTTATAGTGTTAGAATACAATTGCCATGACTTTTGTGTAATCATTTGATCTTCCTGGAAGGAGTTGCAATGGAAGCCAAACTCCACTCCATCCAGTATCAGAAAGCCAGGAAGGAAGTCTTAACCTTGAGAAAGGGCTTCCTTCTAGGCTTTCTGTGTTACATTGGATCATAATCTGTAGAGAAGGGAGTATTTGCAGATTCTGGCCTCTTATAAGGCCAGATCTTCGTATTTCATGCTTCCCAGGGCCGGATTTCTCTCCTGCCGCCATAGATCAGGACGGCATTTGAGAAAGCCGGCCCTGAGTAATGTAAGCGAGGCTCTGGCCTCTACTGAGGCCAGAGACTGTGATATTACGTCTTTCAGGGCCGAGTTTCTGCGAGAATGTCTATCATGTGGATGATCATCGCAAAACTCGGCCCTGAGGATGAATTTTGCAGGCTCTGGCCTCAGTAGGAGCCAGGGCTTGGTATTGTAGGATTCCCATGGCCGGTTTTCGCTCCTGCCGCCTGGGATAAGGGCGGCATTTGAGAAAGCCGGCCCTATGGATTTAAAGCGAAGCCCTGGCCTTTGCTATGGTCAGGGCCTGTGTATTTCTTTCTTTCAGGGCCGAAATGAGAGGAGATCGTCAATGATGTGGACGATCTCCCTCAAAATCGGCCCTGAGGATTGCATTTGTAGGCTCTGGCCTTTGCTAGGGTCAGAGCTTCGTTTGGTAAGTATCCCAAGGCCGGATTCCGCTCCTGCCGCCCGGGATAAGGGCTGCATTTGAGAAAGCCGGCCCTGGGTATTTAAAACGAAGCCCTGGCCTTTGCTGGGGCCAGAGCATGTATCTGTATGTCTTTCAGGGCCGAGTTCTTGCGAGACTGTCGACATGATCGACGATCATCGCAAAACTCGGCCCTGAGGATTGTTTTTGAAAGCCCTGGCCACTGCTAAGGCCAGAGCTTCGTATGGGCACTCTCTCGGAGCTGGATTCCTCTCCGGCCGCCCTGAATCAGGGCGGTCTTTGAGGAAACCGGCCCCGAGGATGGTTTGCGAAGCTCTGGCCTTAGCAATGGCCAGAGCTTGTGATTTTAATGAAGAGCCAAGTTCCTCTCGGATCGTGCCTAATGAGGACGACCGTCGAGGAACTTGGCTCTGAGGAGATGAATTGTGAGCTCTGGCCTCGATGAAGGCCAGAGTTTTGAATGGAATGTTTTGATGGGATGAGCCAATGCTCAGTAAGCTCGTCCCATCAAAACATTCGATTAAAAATTGAATTAAAAATTATCGTAATCATTGAAAAATTACAACAATATTTTTGAATAATATTATTATATAATAAGAATTGAATAAATTTCTCACAAAATTAAATAAAAATTTCCAAAAAATATTAGAAAATTTTAAAAATTATTGAAAAAATAACAAATTTGATAAGAAAATTAAGGATTAGAGAAATTTAAGAAATATAGAAAATGGTTATTTATTATTGTAATGGGAAATTGAGGATATTGAGGAGTTTTATACAGAATGTGATCTTTATAATAAGAAATGAAGATATTCAAGAAAGGAGTTTACAAATGCAGGGTAAAGGAACAATACTCTGCATTTGTAAATCCTTCTTGAATTGAAATTCAATGAATCAATTCAAGTGAAAGTGCAAGCTATTCGAGAAAGGAGTTTACAAATGCAGGGTAAAGGAACAATACTCTGCATTTGTAAACTCCTTTCTTGAATTGAAATTCAATGAATCACATTCAAGTGAAAAAGTGCAAGCTATTCGAGAAAGGAGTTTACAAATGCAGGGTAAAGGAACAATACTCTGCATTTGTAAACTCCTTTCTTGAATTGAAATTCAATGAATCACATTCAAGTGAAAAAGTGCAAGCTATTCGAGAAAGGAGTTTACAAATGCAGGGTAAAGGAACAATACTCTGCATTTGTAAACTCCTTTCTTGAATTGAAATTCAATGAATCACATTCAAGTGAAAAAGTGCAAGCTATTCGAGAAAGGAGTTTACAAATGCAGGGTAAAGGAACAATACTCTGCATTTGTAAACTCCTTTCTTGAATTGAAATTCAATGAATCACATTCAAGTGAAAAAGTGCAAGCTATTCGAGAAAGGAGTTTACAAATGCAGGGTAAAGGAACAATACTCTGCATTTGTAAACTCCTTTCTTGAATTAAAATTCAATGAATCACATTCAAGTGAAAAAGTGCGAGTTTTCCTAATTTACACATATAAATGCAATATAATAGCAATATCCCACTAAGCACAAATGTAATCTCAATCAAAACACATTATCTTCATAAATGTTAACAAATTTTTCTATTCACACATGTCTAATCATAAATAATTAAGTCTATTCATCATTTATCGTCTAATCAAATATAATTTACATTCTCATTGATAATTGTTATATAAAAATAACATAGATTATATTTCAAATGAGACTCTTAGAGCTTTTCTTATTTTAACATTGTAATAATATAGAATAGCATATAGATATATATGTAATAACGTATATATATGCTTATTTCTCTCATGTTTCGAAATGCAATGTGATATTGCACTCACTTTTTATAGAAATCTACCATACTCATAGGAATGATGACATATACATTTGTCTATCTATCTACGTTGTAAAAACCTTCATTAGCCCTAAGCTCAAAGTTTTTCTCATTCATTGCTTTAAATTGACCAAAAAATTGAATACTTGCTTTAAATTGACCATTCAATTTAAAGTTCGTCCCTTTGTATTTTGGATTTTGGAGGTTCTTGTTGTTATTTCTACAAATTAGATCCTTATTAAAATTGTTAATTTTTCGATCATTAGCGATGTCACAGTTTAAATTGGAAATTCTTTTTCTTTGGATAGTTCACACCCGTAAAAATATTTTTACGACTTTATTATGCGACAAAATACAGACAAATCTTGCAGTGATGAACTTTATGATACAGAACAAAGAGAAGAATAATATTCATTACTAGATGATTAAACCTAATCAATCTTCGGCATATTTAAATGCACATATTAAATTTGAAAAATGCAAAAAAGTCCAGCTGGGATCAATATTTTGGTAGTAAAGATAAATGTGACTATATACAAAATGGGACCGTATTATTTGATAATAGCAGTATCAATAATTATTATGTTTTACTTTGTTTCTATAAAGAATGCAAAGAAACTGGCGCAATTTGCATTCAAAGAACTAATAAAGTGTGTACATTACTTGAAGAAACAGTATTTACCAATTGTAGTTCCACCACAGAATATGGTGGAGGGTCTGTTTATTATAACTGCCAAGCAGATGGAGAGTTCGTCCAACATCGAACATGTTATTATGCGTCAATAGCAGAGCAAGCTATGGCATTTGCTCAAGCTGCTAAGCAATACCTTTCTAATAAAAACTATGCAATTGAAGTTTCTGTTCTTAAATGTGGAGAAAATGAAGAAAAAGGAAGTTACACATTTGGTATTTCTTTTGGCGATATATGTTTTGATAATAACAACATCACAAACAACAAATGTATTCATCAATAACTATTGGACTTTTAGGAAATTCGGGTACATATAATTTTTCAACATTTAGAGAAAACGCTCAAATTGAAAGTTTTTCGCTTTTATTTTCCTCTTCAGATTATTCATTAACTCATACAGTTTCGTATTGTAATATTATTGGAAATAAATGTGGAGCAGATAAAAACCAAGTTCTATTTTATTGTATATCCAAAACTAATTTAGATCACTGCATATTTTTAAATAACACTGCAAAATACATGTTTGGGCAAGATATAGATGGTTATAATTCGACTATTTCAGATTCATATGTTGACTCTAATTCAACCACAGGATCAGGAACTGTTATATTTAAGAATATAAAAGAAGGTTACGATTTTAATACGTTTACTCATATATTTAATGAAAACTGCTCAATAGTTTCTCATAGAATAATCTCCCTTAAATCGATTTTTCTTTCAAAGTTTGCAAAAACTGCAACTGCAGGATTATTTTCACGCAAAGTATAGATATAAATGGCAGTATTATGTCGACAAAAGTCGTTATTCTGTTCAACGGCAAAACAAATTATTTAAGCTGTTAAATCTTTTCTTTTTTATAAAAACTTTGCTTTTAATTTTTCAATTTTTAAATGAGGAGAAAACAAACCAAAAGGAAGCAATACATTTCTAATTGGATATTGTGAAATACTAATTAAGAAAAATAACATCGCAAGCAATAAATGCATAGAAATTTCATTGTATCTGGATTTGCAGGATTTAAAAATAGGCGTTTATTAGTTTTGAGAGTGTATGAAATTTTTTTAACTTCAAATGAATTCTTAATATTAAATAAAGTAAATCAAACAATTTATAAAATAACAAATAAAAAAAAACAATATAGAAATAGAAATAATTAAGCACGAAGTTCGGAGACAGTTGGTAAGAAAGGTTTGAGTGCTTGTCGTGATGGATTCCATCCTTTAGGTAAAACTTTCGAAGGACGAGAATTTGTTACTTTCGGAATTACGATTGCTTTGTTTATCTTGTTCCCTTCGATTGCAGAGATAGATTGTGCTGTTGAAGGAACTGAACTGACTGGGAATCCACCGCCAATGAACTTGGCTGTGTTTCCTGCTATTTCTTCTGTTTTTGACTGTGTTGATGACCTCATCTCGTGGACTTTCTTCTTCTCCATGAAATATGATGATTTAGTGTAATTGAGTTCACCACGAACTTCTTCAACACTCTTCTTAAGTTCATCGATGTTACTTGAGCGATCAAACAGCTCTGTTTCGATCTCTTGAAGTTGTTTCGTCTTCATTTCGAGCTGTTCTTCAAGAATTCTAATTTCTTCATCACCGTCATCTTTCGTTTGACTTCCAACTTTCCTTTGTTCGCGAACAAGAAGTTTACGACGTTCTTCACGAAGAACTTTAAGTTTGTCGATTCGATAAAGACGTTCCATAAGTTTGTTTCGGAGTTCTTGTGTCATCTTGAGGAGATTAAGAAGTTCTGGATTCGATGCTTCTAAGAAACGCCATCTGTGGATATTCATCGGCGTTTCAAGTTCATCTTCAAGAGCACGAACACGACCTTGTTGGAAAAGGATTCCTTTCTCAAGATTTCGACATTCCGTTCGTAAATAAACGGAATGTTTCGATTTGTCCATCAATTTCTTCTGTTTTTCAACTTCGGACAACAATGTTTTCTTCAATTCGTCGACTTCATGGCATTTCTGTGTGTATGTTGCTGATTCTGATTTAAGACGGCCTTCAATAAGAACAATCTTCTCTTTTAATAGATCTAATGAATAAATTCTGTCATGAATCTGCTTTTGATAAAATAAGTTATATGTTGAATGCAATTGATTCAATATATTCGAACTCATCAACACTTTCATGAATATAAGAAAAATATGGAAAAAATTTAGCAAACCTATTGAAAATATTATTATTTGAATGATACACAATTTAATTGGGACAATGTCACGCCCGTAAAATATTTTTGCCATAATAATGTTAAAAAATGAACAAAAATCAGAACAAAGGGGAAGGCTACACTTTGACTATCTCAGATTCATATGTTGATTCAAATTCAACAAATGGACTTGTTATATTTAATAATCTAACAATAAACTCATTTTTTAACACTTTTAATCATTTATTTAATGAAAATTGTTCAATAAATTCTGGAAAAATTATCACTTATAATTTTTCATATCTTTCTACATTTGTAAAAACTGCTTCTGCAGGATTAGTTCCATCAAAAAAGTAAAAAAATACGCCATCATTAATTAATATCTTAAGATATTTTTAATGATATGTTTGCATTTGATTCAGATACTTAAATAAAAAGAAAATTTTTGTCAGTGAACAATTAAATTGCAAGTCAATAAGAATACCCTATACATTTTTAAGAGAATGCAATATCCGTCTCCAAAGCTTTTCCATTTCTCAATCTTCATGGAGAAATTGAATTAGTCTGTCTTCCCCACATATTCAAAATTGATTAGTTTCTCCTCTTCTCCTTGGAGAAAATCGAAATGAGCTCATTGGGTGCTTTGACCAAATTTAAAAATTTACCAAATATTGTGTTTTGTCAAGTAATAAACTGACATTTTAAATAGATAAATGTAAAAAATAGTGTATAGTTTTTCATTTTGGAGAAGTTTGTATTTTGGGACGAACTTTAAATTGAACGGTCAATTTAAAGCAAGTATTCAATTTTTTGGTCAATTTAAAGCAATCTTATATGTAGTTTGTTTTAAAGGCTTGATCAATAGCATATGATCAGTACTCGTTGAGTATGTTATGATGTTAAGAGATAATGGATAGTACACTTTAATATTGAAATTGAATTTGGATTATTATGCAATATTCTATAATATATATTATGATGATCATAAGAATGTGTTGTATGTGATGACACTTAAGTATCATTGATATTTTTTAATTATTGAAAAAGTTAGTAAATAATATTTCTTAATGTGGTGTTCTATTCCGTGAATTCAATAATCACTGTTTTAGAATTTATAAGTATAAGCTGAAAATGATAAGCTTAGAATGACAAGCTGATGATGCCGGGATAAAAAATAATAATCTGTCAAAATGGTTATTTTAATAATAAATAATATAAGAAGGTTAGGAAATGGACTTTGACCTTGAGAAAAAGCCCATCTTCTAACTTTCAGACGAATTTTGGTTAACATTGCGAGTGTCTGCTGCAAATCTCTGCTGAAGCAGCAGGCACTCGCAATTGTAGGCCATGGCAATTGTATTTATAGTGTTAGAATACAATTGCCATGACTTTTGTGTAATCATTTGATCTTCCTGGAAGGAGTTGCAATGGAAGCCAAACTCCACTCCATCCAGTATCAGAAAGCCAGGAAGGAAGTCTTAACCTTGAGAAAGGGCTTCCTTCTAGGCTTTCTGTGTTACATTGGATCATAATCTGTAGAGAAGGGAGTATTTGCAGATTCTGGCCTCTTATAAGGCCAGATCTTCGTATTTCATGCTTCCCAGGGCCGGATTTCTCTCCTGCCGCCATAGATCAGGACGGCATTTGAGAAAGCCGGCCCTGAGTAATGTAAGCGAGGCTCTGGCCTCTACTGAGGCCAGAGACTGTGATATTACGTCTTTCAGGGCCGAGTTTCTGCGAGAATGTCTATCATGTGGATGATCATCGCAAAACTCGGCCCTGAGGATGAATTTTGCAGGCTCTGGCCTCAGTAGGAGCCAGGGCTTGGTATTGTAGGATTCCCATGGCCGGTTTTCGCTCCTGCCGCCTGGGATAAGGGCGGCATTTGAGAAAGCCGGCCCTATGGATTTAAAGCGAAGCCCTGGCCTTTGCTATGGTCAGGGCCTGTGTATTTCTTTCTTTCAGGGCCGAAATGAGAGGAGATCGTCAATGATGTGGACGATCTCCCTCAAAATCGGCCCTGAGGATTGCATTTGTAGGCTCTGGCCTTTGCTAGGGTCAGAGCTTCGTTTGGTAAGTATCCCAAGGCCGGATTCCGCTCCTGCCGCCCGGGATAAGGGCTGCATTTGAGAAAGCCGGCCCTGGGTATTTAAAACGAAGCCCTGGCCTTTGCTGGGGCCAGAGCATGTATCTGTATGTCTTTCAGGGCCGAGTTCTTGCGAGACTGTCGACATGATCGACGATCATCGCAAAACTCGGCCCTGAGGATTGTTTTTGAAAGCCCTGGCCACTGCTAAGGCCAGAGCTTCGTATGGGCACTCTCTCGGAGCTGGATTCCTCTCCGGCCGCCCTGAATCAGGGCGGTCTTTGAGGAAACCGGCCCCGAGGATGGTTTGCGAAGCTCTGGC
>NC_067207.1:165800-308626 GCF_026262505.1 Trichomonas vaginalis G3 | reverse complement strand
AAGTTTGTACAAAACATTGAGATGAAAATCTGGCTTCCATACGTAGTTGACCTGGTATCTGATCTTATTACGTGACGCGTCAAAAATAGCTAATGTCACACGGTATTCAGGAGTTAATCGTAATAGCGTTTTCAGTAGATATAAATCCTTCTGTTTATGCAGTCCCAACTTCAATTGTCATCAATCCAACGTTCCTGTCATAGTAACTCATTTAAGGTACAGATGGGTTCGCATTAGTCCATAATTGAAAAGACATGCAATTGCAGACTATGTTTGATCTTTCAAGAGGAGAGCCCTGTAGAACTGAAGGCGACCAGGTGGCCGAGATATGACGTTAGAAGTTTGACTTTTAGAAAATATGATTAATGCAACATGCTTTACAGCGAACTCAGAGCTAAAAATATAAATATGGATGTTATGCTATTAGGTCATCGAACTTTGGTTTATTGCTGTTTGCATGAAACAAATGAGTTAGTTTATGTCAGTCAAGAGAACAGAAAAAGGCGTCCAAAGGCGCCGCAGCGCAAAGCGCTATATTGGTGTTAGTGAAAACTGCACCAAGTCAATAAGATTAGGGTTTTGCATTAGAAATGAGTTCGAATACTGTTTGAAGAGTTTTGGATAGAATATTACAATTGCTTTAATTTACTAAAAACATATTTGCAAAAAAGCTTATAATTCTGTTCGAAAGTTTTGTATACTCGTTCGAATATTTTATACTTAAACTACAAACTCCTGTAGTTCCTGTGTTTCAATGATGCGGATGTACCTATTTCATGAATGGTGGCGTTTGACCAACGCATTCATTTCAGGTCGAGATAGTCAATGACACATGGTGTTTCCCTGTTATTCGTGATATAACATTTTCAAGTCCTCCTTTGTTAAGAATTATTTGTGTTCTTGCTTATAAGATTTGGTCAAAAGCTTCTTATCCGTCTTTTGAGTAAAATTGTTTGGTATAATGAAGAAGGTAATGGTCTACGTTAATCTGAGGATGTTGTTTGAACATTGTGTAAGTGGTTGTCGTTGGCTTCTCTTGAAAGAAACTTGGTCCAGTGTGATATCTATAACTTAACATTGATTAGCGTTTAGCGTTGAAGCTGAGTTTAAATTCACGGATTCAGTTCTGGTTCTTTTTCTTTCAAACTTCGAACTATAGTTCTTTAATACAATTATTTTTGTCGTTCGTGAGTCAACATTTGATGTTGGTTCAATTGGAACATTAACGGCACCAAGCTAAGATGGGATTTGCTTCTCATTTCAAATATAGAATAAAAACTTTTATATTATGAAATGAACAATATACTCGACAAGGCGTTGAATGTAAAGCTAAGAATAGAAAATATTTGTTGAATCACTGGAGACAGGTGCTGTGTAATAAAGATGTAGAAACTACTGACAAAAGAGCAAGGGAAGAAGCAAGGAACTGAAAAAGGGTGGAAGCCTATAAAAATTTAAATGTAATGATGTCAGGAGGTTCTAGAACGATAAAGTATGCAGAAATTATAGAGTTTATGCCTCAACAGGTGAAAAGCCTTCATTTAAGAACAGCTATTCTAAGCATATCCTCAATGAAGCTACGGATGGGGAAGATGGAGTGATATGTAATGGACCAGCAAAAATTATTAAGCAGTAAATTGGCGACAGAGATGCATGGAATTTGTTTTACCATCAGTCAATTGGAAGGTTAAACTTTAAACCACAATGTTGGTCGTTTCCCATGGAAATATTTTGCTTAATGGTATTAGGTCATATAATGAATCTCTAGGTATGAAACGAGGAGAGATGAGAGACTTATATGCTTCCAAAATTTTCTGTCAAAAGGTAATGTTATAACCTGACTGTTTCCAAAATGGAGTTCACTACATGTCAGTGATGCGTGAGAAGTAGCCAGAGTGTGTACAAGATAACGAAGTTCATTATGAAGAGTTTTTAATGTTTTAAAAGCAAGAAAACGGCGCCGATGTTTTGGGCATAAGTATTGCTAACAGTTAAGTGTAATGTCTGACTTTAGTAAATGATATTAAGCTAAGGTTGAGTTCAGGCTTTGACACTAAACCTTTTTCCAGTGCGGCTGGTTGACAGTCGGTCGCAAACACGTAGCAGAGTATTTGAGGATACTTTTTTGAAGGGGTATTTTGAAAGTTTTGACAGAAATGTAGTTTGTAAGGTCGTTCATATCGTAACTCCTGAGTATTGACGTAAGTGGTGTTTGTCAATAATTCTTTCCATCTCTATTCTGAGTCTTTTTGCATTCCTGACTGTATAAATTCAAGCGATGGCATAATAATTTCCTCTTTAACGTCGAACGTAACGTTGAAGAAATTTCATGAAGTTCGCTTATCCTGGAACTTAACGACAGATGCCTTGAACTTTTGACATAAATGTTTTCGCTGTTGAGTCCAATAGAGTCTGAAGTTGCCTGATATAATGATTTGGTCATATATGAATCTTGACTTTAAACGCTCTGTTATTGAGTATATGACGGAATGAGGTTAAATGTCTTAACCTGAACACCATCTTTCCACAATAGAAATACACCATTTGAACAGAATTCATAATGCTTTGCTGAAAGGAAGAATGAGAGAAGAGTTTAAAGTTTGTCTGAGTTTCATTCATGTCTTTCATCTACGTCATGTATTAAATGCTTTCATTTTATCTCCATTTAAAAATGCAAAGTCAGAAATATTCAGGAACATAGCACCGAGTCTAAACTGACAAGAGTATAAAGATGGTTTGTCTGTTTGACTGATGAACACGTTATGCGAAGAACCACAAAATTCAAGAAAGTCAGTATACTTATGAATATCCAAGACACTGGGTAGAGTATGTAGGAGTGAGGAAAAGCTATTGAAATCAGACAGGTTCGAAGTATTTCCAGCAGGAAGGACAATATATTGAAGAAGCTTTCATGTTTTTGAGGTATAAAATGATGAAACAAGAAGCAAGATAGTTTTCCCCATTGCTGTGTAATGTGAACCTAGACACGGAGATGACATGAAAAGTTTTTAACACACGCTCAAACGGTAGTGAGAGAAAACTTACTTTGCGGAAGGGCCTCATTACCTTCAGAAGTTACCATAGCATATAAATTTGAAACAAACTCAATAGATTTTAAAGTCATCTCTGCAAAGAAGTCAGGGTTTTACATTTAATGAAGCAACGATGTATATGTTCGAATGAAAACTTCAAAAGTATTGCATGGTTAGATAATGAACGATTGCTTTAAGAAAATCATTTAAATTCAGTGACTCACGATGTCCAATAGAGAACCTTCGTGGAATGTTACTATCGATGTTTACAGTAGAAGGTTTCAGCAGCGAATTGCTTACAAGATTGTCAATTGGTGAGGGTATTGGTCTCGTGAGAACATTGTTATAAAAATCCAGTAATAAGTGAATTTGCTGAAGAATCTATTTATGTTCTTTCAAAACTACATGTATTCGCCCACCGAAAGCATTATAGTATAACAAACTTTTGTCAGTAAGTTTAACATAGACTTGTCGAACCTTCTTCAATGAAAGATGTTGGTGCTACCTCAAGATGGAAAGGATGGACTTCATTCTTTGAGATGATTTTTTAATTGCCTATTAAATGAGCTTGTTCTTGAAGGTGCAGTCATGATGAAATAACTAGTGTTGTAGAAGATTGTAGCAATTGTTCAGATGACATTTTGAAAGCGAATAGATGAGAATAAGAAAGAAGTTAAGATAGACCTTGCAAAGCGGTGAGGGCGAAGCCCGTGAGAATGTTGTCTTATGGTTTGCATTTGACTTTCTCCAGTAACGCAGAACTTTATGAGATAATCATTTGAAGAGAGAGTGATTTTAATATGTGTAAATGTAGCTCATGGGCAGCTTTAGGCCGCAATGGAGACGAGATGCATTAGATTTGGAGCCAAAGCACTTGGAGCTTATGACGCAGTTAAATATAATGAGTGGAGGAAGGGTTTCGAAGACATCTAGAATGCACAGTAAAGGGAAAGATGTGGAGGCTGGGTTTTCGCAAAGAAGTTAAGATTAATATAAAATAATGGGCTCATAAATAAGCATCGGCAATTTGGTTGCGACTGAGTCGGAAAATCTTTAGAGAACAGGAACGATGAGTTTTCAAAACACGACGAGTCAAAGACTTTAATGAACCCAGATGAAAGGTGAAACAATGCATTTAAATAGAGGTCGATGGAACTCCTTCTCCAGCCAAGCAGTGTTCTCCGTATGGTCCGCTCATGGTCTGTATGGAAACCCTTAACGAACAGACCATTTTGACCGCATTGACATGGTAGAAGTAATGGTATCATTACGCGACGAACGAAGAGAAACGACAGTCCAAGGCTTGGAGCCAGACGTGAAGAAGCAACTAAACAGAATATACAAGGAAGAGCAGTTTATAAAGCGCAATATGAATTTCATGAGGTGAAAATAATGTGAAATAAGAGTGAGATTTCCACCAGCTGCCCTTCACTAAATTTATTGTTGCGCTCTATGTTTTTCATACGTGTGAGGGTTTGGGTGAGTATCATTAGTGTTTTAGTTTATTTTTATTTTGATTTTTGGAATGTAAATGACAGACTAAAAGCAACTCATTCGAATTCCCCACAGTATATTACAAAACATACATTTAAAACCATTTTATTCTTCCTTCCTGGAGCATAACATTGTTCTTCAGAATCATCCGAGACAAGTTGACTTTTCATTCATTGACATGGTGTATAAAGATAGAAAATGTATATATCAGTTACAACCTATACGATGCACGAAGGTAAGTAGTAAATTGTACTGTAAGAAAGTTAGAGAAGTTTATGGCTTCTAAGTATGACTACAATAGGGTGTTAAACTGATGATGAAGATGATTGGATGGAATAATTTAATGAGAACATTAGTGAAGTCGTTAAGTGAGAACGGGAGTATGTAGACACGTTTTATTTCTTTACATTAGTGAGTTCTGGTGTAAGTGAGAATAAACGTTAGTGCAAGATGAGATGGTTGGCCGGCTTTGTACAATATTTAAGGTTAAGGTTAGTGTTGGTCGTTTGTTGTGTTGTAAATATTACGTTAACGGGGTTTTGGTAAAAGTGGTCACAATTTCCTTAAGTGTGTTGTACGGTGAAAGCGCAGTGCCCGCCGACACACCGACTTTAACCATACTAACTCATACATCTAAGAAGGAATTTGTTGATAATGTCGAGTATATGATAATCTTGTTTGCTAGGCGGTTTCAGTCATCGTATGATTCGTAACATTAAATGATGAAAGGTCATATTGCAGTAACAAATATGTTAAAAGGTTATATGCATAAAATTCTTTAGTGCAATGAATCCATTAAAGTTCTTGAAGTAATCAACTAATTGACGCCTTAATTTACCATAACCCTCTACAACTACATTTATCTTGCTGTCTCCAACTTCAATTTCTTGACAGGGTACGCACGTTGTTTTAAGTTAGAAAATGAAGTTTGCAACGTTCTGAGCCTGTTTCTTGCCTGGTTCGATTCTTTATCATTAATTCTAATCTCGATTGTATCCGTTATTAATTGATATTCAGAAGCGTTGAAGTTTGCGAGTCGTCTTTCCTCCTACATTCTTTGAGTTCGATTCAAAGGTAAAGAAATCATTTTATCTCTCAAACTATCTGAGGTTGAAATTACCCCGTCTAGCTCAGTTATTTGTCGGTAATGTTTTTACAAGCATGAATAACCCAGCGAGGAGTTCAGAGATAATGTCTGAAATACTGTTTTTTACGCTGTTCCCTGGAAGTCGCTTGTCAAAATAATTGGCTGTTTATTCTTGATTCCAGGCTGTTTCGAGATCATTGAATGCAATTCCACCGAGAAGATTTTATACACTTCATCGTTATTATCACAGAATGGCTTCTTTAATGAAATCCATAAAACATCTCAATTTTTGAGTAATCAAGGCTTTTTCAAGAATGTTGTATTTATAAACCCTGAACGTTGAGAAAACATCTGGGGAATCAGATTTAAAAGCAACACCCTTAACGTTAATGAGGATAATTGATTTAGTAGTAAAATCCATGCTGTATGGTTTAACCTTCTTCTTTAAATAATTTAATCATTTTGAGTGACTCTTTCATGTTTGATTGAAGAACGAATGATATTTGATTCATTTTGTCGTGGATATTGTAGTCCTTTTGAATGAAATATTTGTTTCCATAATCTCAAAACGGATTACACGTGATAAATCCTCAATTACTTCAGAACTGTTTTTATACTGATGATTTTCAGCTTGCGTCTAATTGCTGTTATTCAAAACGAGTCATCAAGTTTGATATCAAATGTTATTTTTTGGCTTACGTAATAAAGGTAAACTGATAATGATTCATCATAATATTCTTTTTTGATATAGTTTTAGAATCTTCACCAAAAACAAATGGAGAAGTCATTAAAATATGCATATCTACTACGTGCTTTTTTCAAAAATTACTTTTTTGCATTTTCTTGTTAAGGCTGCAGAAATTATAAACGTTTGTCGTAATGCTTCATTTAATTAAATGATTAGGTAACAGAATCTAATAGCTTGAAACAGTGTGAATAATGTAACTTCTTTTTCTAAAATTCATGTTTCCACCATCATTATGTATTTCAAATCACACATGCCATCGACTATGCTCTGAGCAAGTTTATCGTCAATGTTTACATCTTTGTTTTCATTCATTATACTCTTTATTTCTTCATTCTTCTGTCTCACTCTAACCTTAATATTCAAATCATTTAATATATTCATTCTACTGTTCTAGTTAATGTTGAATCATAACTTCCACGAATGAATGAGTATGTATTGATTGGTTCTGATGGCATTCTTGCGAACTCTTGAATCAGCCATTACACTACTAATGAACGCTTTGATTCATCAATAGAAGTCATGATATCGATATCATAATCATTGCAGGAATAACATTTTAATCATTCTGTTCGAGGTTGAATAGAAAGAAATTATTGTTGCATATAAATGTGAAGACCTCCTGAAGCGGTTTTAACGATAAATCTTTATCCGAAAGTTTTGATAAAAATGTCTTTTCTAAACTGTTTCTTTAAGTTCATCATTGTATGATTTATTGATATCAAACATCTATAATCGTTAATTTTGAAATTTTATTTACATAATAAAGCTGTACCAGTTTTTCCTTCCTCTTCTCCATCATGTTTGAGGTAGTATGTAAATTCAATCATGTTTCACCAATTCTTCGTTGAGGGTTTTAGTTTCTGCCACAACTAATTCCTCAACTAATGAATCAATAACTTTTTCATCAGAAACGATAAAGTTGCTGTTGCTGTTTGTTGCTGTCATTTATATAGGAATAAAAAAATAAAAATAATTTTAAAACTAACTTTATTTTTGGACTACATCAAATTTTCGTAAATGTTGTCAAAATGTCATGTTGTCTCATTTTTTCATAGAAGTTAAATTACCTGGTGACCACCTGGTGACCTGGTGACCCCTTCAGTTCTTCAAAAATAAGTCATAACTGCCTTCCTCCTGTGATGTTGTCAAAATGTCATGTTGTCTCATTTTTTCATAGAAGTTAAATTACCTGGTGACCACCTGGTGACCTGGTGAAACCCTTCAGTTTCTTCAAAAATAAGTCATAACTGCCTTCCTCCTGTGATGTTGTCAAAATGTCATGTTGTCTCTATTTTTTCATAGAAGTTAAATTACCTGGTCCACCTGGTGACCTGGTGACCCCTTCAGTTTCTCAAAAATAAAGTATTATTGAATAACCCGAAGCATTAACGTAAACACATATTTCTGTGTCGTTAATGACAAAAATAAATGGTTCATTTACTCACAATATTTTTGTACAAAACGACCCCAAAACTTTTAACTTCTTTTCTGCAGCTTCAAATGCTATCTTAGCGAGTTCATATTCTCTAAATTCTCTCTTTAAATCTTCTTGTTCCCATTGGTCTAGTTCGTATGAAGAATCTCTATAACCATAACATATCTCGCGTTCTATGTTCTAATTGTTTTTCAACACATTTTTCCAAACTTCTTCTTCAAACAAATGTTTAGCATTTTTCCACTGTATTTCGAGTTCTTCTTCATCTAATTTCTCATGAACTTTCTTGTCTATGGAGTCCATAATTTTTCCAACTGCTATGCAATATTTTGGAGAAGCCCACATTGTTATATAGTTTATAAGTCTTGGGTCTACATACGTTCCTCTAACCTGTTTGATTTCATCAGAAATTCCCGCATGAATTTTGTATAAAAAACAACCGTCTGAATTCCGGCGGTTGCTATATTCTTCACAAAATGCCTTATAATACTCTTCCCGGACTTATTTTCCAACAGCTTTCTAAAGTCTTTCCTAAAACTGCTGACACATCTTTGTTGCATTAATGTAACCATCCTTGTCTCTACGTAAGACTTCAATATCGTTATAAGTGCCTTTTGTGAATGTTTCACCATTAGATTTGTTCGTGAATGTTTTTGCTTCGACTGACATTATTGTCTTTACATACAAAATAAAAAAAAAAATAATTTTAAAACTAATGAAAATTAATTATTTTTGGACTGAATTCATTCATAACACCATTAATAAGCTCATAAAATGCCCGTTTTGAGGTTGAGCCACTTTTGGCTCGACCGTATTCTTTCATCCAAAACTCAATAAACAATTATTGAATAACCCAAAACCATTACCTAATTAATTATAAACATAAAATATATTTAGTTCATTCGGTAAGCCCAGACCTTTGGGTCAAGCACATTCATTGAACTCTATACCATGCGAATACAGTCATAAATGGTGGCATGTATTCTTTACTTTGTCCCGTTGTTTGTGTATATCCTGAAACGAAATGTGTATGGTTTCCTTCTCCCTGAGTGTCATCCCAGTAACAATTTATAGCAAACTTAACGTCGTCTTTAACATCATATCCTTTACCTTTTGTCATTCCTGACCAATCCCAATATCTATGCTTATGCCAACCCGCTTGAGATGTGCTTAAATCTATGTAGTGACTGTGTGCAGGTAAATTTTCACCTGTAATCGTTTTACTTCCACCCATTTCCTTTGAAGAGTTTGCACAGTATAAGAATTTGTCTACAATCTGCTGCCATGTACCAAAACCTAAAACACTTGCGGGATTTGTTGAGTTCATTGACGTATAAATAGAGCCTATAGGATATAATGTTGAAGTATTTCTGTCTTTAATGTTTGAAGCTCTGTTTTGTCTGCTTTCTTGTCATATAAATCTTGAGCAGTGAATTTAATATTATATTCATCCTTCATGACATAAACATCTTACATCTAATGTTTCTCATCGTCGTTATGTCGTCATCCGATGTTAAACCTTGTGGAAAGTTAGGAGGTTTACAATATAATACATCCCCACCAGTTACGTCAACCGTTCCTTCAATACTTTTCTATAGCAACAGTAGTGAAGGATTGATGTGTATGAGTCTTATTTGCTTTCTTCTCTAACTCATCGTTAACATAAGTTTTATCTGCTTTAAGGTCTAAACATTTGAAACCCATCCTGTATCAGCTTTAGTTTTTAAAATCTTTGATGTCCTTTCATGATACCATTCAACCTTTCTTTAATTTCATTATCTTTTTCATTAACATATTCCTTATCTGCCTTCTTCATTAATTCACTAGCCATAAGTCCCTATCTACCTTCTCCTCTAACTCACTAACCACATATTCCATTATCTGCTTTCTTCATTAATTCACTTACCACATATTCCTTATCTGCTTTCTTCATTAACTCACTAGCCACATATTCCTTATCTGCTTTCTTCATTAATTCACTAGTCACATATTCCTTATCCGCTTTCTTCATTATGTCATTTAGGAAACCTTTTATGAATTCCTCATTTAAATTAAATCTTCCAATCTTCAAAACTTTAGGAAATGCATTTAATGCGTATATCTTTGTTCTTCTGGTGGAATTGATGTTATATCATCCGTTATACCTTTAATTTTTGAATTCATAAATAAAATTTCTTTTATATTTGATATCACTGCACCACCTTTGCAAACGAATTCGAAATGGTCATTTTTCAATACTATCTCCAAATCTCCATATTTCAACCTTTGCGTTTGTTCTGCCGTCTTTGAATTATATGCATATATGGCGTATGTAATGGTCTGTGTCTTAAGTTGCTGTGGTTGCTGTTGTTTAATCATTTATTATGATTTAAAAATAAATATTTAATCTGTTATCTCATCAGCTATTTTTTCTATTTGAAATTGCCATAATATTTCATTCATAAATTCTAAATCACAATCAAATAGGTCACTTATTCTAAATTTAATATTTGATAAATCTTTTGAATGAAGAATAAATGAATTCCCGGATAATTGAAACGGATATGATAAAGAAAATGTGTTTAAGTTGATGGATAAAATGTTTTGTATTGATGGGTAAGAGTTAGGGTCTAATGTTTGATGTGAAAATCTCATTGGGGTATTAACTTTATTCTATTTGATTAAAATTTGAAATTGGAATTGGAACCAGTGTCAGAATACAAAACATCCCCAACATCTTTTTCAAAATTTAATATCCCCAACAATGAACGAAGATGAGGAGTACAAAATTTAATTTTCAGCGGAAATTTAATAAGGTTATTTATTTCATCAAGTTCAAAAAGTTTATCGGGTTTTGATTTAAAATTTTCTTCATACCATACGATAAATGATTCATTTAAATAACTTAAAATCGTGTTAATATCCCATTTCGCTATCACATTATTTATATACATATCATACGTTTTTTCAAGGTCATCTTTAATAAATGATATATAATCTGAAGGGTCTAAAAGAATGGGATTAAATTTACCACTCACAGAAACGAGAGTAACATTATAAATTCCGCTAACTGTTAAATTTAATTCACAGTTATTATTCGAAATAATATTGATAATTGACATTTTTATTACGATTAAAAATATGGTAAAGCGTTATTTTCCAGTGATAAATAAAACTAGAATAAGATTACCTCAAGAATTCATAAATTCAACGAATAAGAAATTCATTCATGTTATAAATTTTAGTGTTTTCAGAAAATATGAGTCAATGTCATATTCATCATCGGGTTATATTTCACTTCATTCAAATTTAGTTCAATCAAACCCATATAATGACCATTTCATAAGATTTTCAGATGGTATTAAAAATGCAATTGATAGATTAAAATATGAACAGATTGACAATATCGAATTTTTGGAATTTTGGTTTAAATATCCCGATGGAAAAAAGATTGAAGTTAAAGATAAAGCTGATACTATAACAAAAACAATTACAATGACCGATCCAGATAGTGGGGAACAAAAAGAAATAAAACAAACGATAGAAACTGGTGAAAGGTCAATTATTATTGATTATGATTCAAAGGATTATTATTCAATAATGTTAATGCTTGAATATTAAATAGCCTTAACAAAGAATTTTTCAAGTGATATTTTATATTCATCAACTATTTTATTATAAATGTTATTATAAGTTAAATGAAGTTCAGTTGTTGTTCCGTTCTTTGATATCTTAATTGTGCTAATATCCTTTATAGGATTTATTTTTGCAACTGTTCCGCAGCATGAAACCTCATCATCTATGAAAAATTGAATCTTAACGTCTGAATCTTGAACATCACAAAGAATGGCGATAATGTGAATTAATGATTCATAAGGTAAAATAATTAAACCGGATTGATCAATTAAATTTATTATTGAATCATAATTATCAGTTATTATATCACGGTAAATTTTCATTAATTCAGAATTAATGTCTACTTTATATGGCGCATTGCGACTGGAATCGTAGATTCCTGGGTTCTCGATGTTTGATGAAAGAGGCAGGGGGTATGTTGGATAAGTGGGAATTTCAACAGGTTCTTTACCGGGTTCATCTTCTTTATTTTCCTCCTCCTTTTTCGGTAAGTCACGAGTTAATAAATTTGGTTGAGTTGCTGACCTTGTTAATTCAGGACTAACATTAACTTTAACATTTTGAATAATTCGTGATTTATCATCATTTACGTTATAACCAACCGTAATCTCTGCTTTTGCGTTAGTGTTCTTTTGACTTGTGAAACGTCTTCTCATTTATAATTGAATAAAAAAAGAAAAATATATTTAAAGTTTTATTTAGTTGTTACGGTAATATCCCAAGGTTCATCATTGTTTGCTTATACTTTCTTTGTAACTGCACCAATTATGTTATTGATATTGCTTTGAGTTTCTTCCAGTCTTATTTTATCATTTACAATATCTTTAATCATTTCATTACATGCATTCTTAAAACCATCTGATTTTTCTAATTTACGTCTATCACTTTCTTTAATTAAATCAAAGTTATAACCTTGTTGAGAATAAAGTGGTTTCTTTATCAATTCCTTGAACGCTTCTGAAAGTGAAGATGAAGAAATTCTTGCCACTTGAATTGGTTTAAATTCTGCTTTCATTGCTTCTTTCTGTTCATTGAACACTGGATCGAATAAAGCAACTTTAAAGAATTTCTTAGCTGGAATTTCAGGTCTCAAATATGCATATTGACCATCAAACTGATTAACATATCGTGGTAATCCATCCGGTCCCTCTTCAATAGCATTTAATTCTTCATTGAAATAAGAATATGGATTATAACGGTATGAATTAATTGGACCATTTTCACCTTCTCCAATGTATTGTTTAACAGCTTTTCCATTTTCATCAAATTGCATAGGATAACGTTCATTATATGCTTTACGTTTAGGATAATCAGATACAGTTAATTTATAACCATTTATGACTTTAATATTACCTTGACCATCAGTAACGAAAACTTCATTTATACCATCAGGTTTTCCATTTGGTCCTGTAATGTCTGCTTCATGTGCTTCCCAATTTGGTCCATGACGTTTGGCATATGCTTGAGCTTCTGGTAATGTTAAAACGTTTCTCATTTGTTTAACATCCTTTTGAAGACCGGCAACAATGTGGACTAATTCTTTCATTCCGTCTGGAACTTTCATAGTTCTATTATATGCACCCTTTTTGTTTGTCCCTTGTTTTAATGGAACCTGTAGAAGATTTGCTATTTCAGTCATGTTTAATTATAAATAAAAAATAAAAATTAATTATAAAAAGTTAATCAAATTTAACACCTCCTTTATTTAAATCAACTATTATTTTTCCATGTTCACCTAATTGCTGATATTGTGTGTAAAGTTCATTAATGCTCATTGGTAAATTCACTTGATAAAGCATAACGTTCAACTGTTGACGACTAAACCCACTGAAAATGAAAAGGGTTGATAGATTTGATTTAATGTTTGTGCTTAATGCTTTGAAGTATTGAACAGCCATGAAGAATGAACACTGAATGTGTCGACATTGAGTTAATAATTGATTAAAATATGATTTCTCATTTGTTATTAGTTTTGATTTCACGGCATCATCTAGAAAAATTAGTGAATGCAAAAATTCTTTATCAAAATTTGAAATAGAAAGTGTTTCAAATAATTCATCCCGTTGTTTATCAATAATTTTATCCTCTAATCCTTGCTTCTTGATTGTATTATATAATTCTTTATACATTAAAAAGTTTTTTAAATAATCTTCTGCTTCTTCTTGTGATAAATAAATAATTGGAATTTTGATTAAATGCTTTAAAGATTCAAATGTATCATCTGAAGGTGAACCTGAACGGTTGATATAAATTAACACATGTGAATGGGGTGAAGTGTTAGCAATAATGATAATTTGTTTTAATATCGTTAACGTTTTACCTTTATTTTGTTTACCAATTGCTGCAGTGATTGAATTTAAGTAACATTCAGAATATGGAATTTTCATTAATTTTTCCTTAGATAGAGCATTTCTATTATCACTCAATGCTTCATTAATCATATCATCTATGTAGGTATTATATACTCTGTTAATTCTTCAGAATTTAAATCCATTTAATCAAAAATAAATTTATAATTTTAAACATTTCTATTCATCAATATTTCATCATATGAACTTCTATACTGTGGTGGTGTACCTGTTGGATGATATTTCAAACCTTCATCCGGTGTCCATGTCCAATATGTAGTCCTAGTAAACCAAACCTGAGGAGGATTTGTCACCTTTGAACAGTAAGTGTCATTTACACCCCGAATGATTGGATAAGCTTTCACTTGTACTGTAACTTGTGAGTTGAAAGTTTCTAATCCATCAAAGAATATACCCGCTCCATCACGTTGAACTGGAATAGTGCATAAGAATGAAGTTTGGTCTTTCCATGTTCTAGCTAATGGCGTGCCATCATCATCATTCAGTGGTCTAGTTAATGAGTCCTCGTATTCTTCTGTGCATTCATTCACTCCATCTAAATCAGAAGCTTGAAGCATACGTGTAAAGAATATGTCGCCCACTGTGGTCATCGCTTGATCGGGGAAGTTTCTGGAATCTATAGTGACCTGAAGACCTCGAAGCATTGGATTTTCTAAAACTGTTCTTTGCATTGCATTTTCGGAAATGTTAACACAACATCTGTAACATTATGAAGAGCATATGAGAAATCTGAGCTAATACCTTCAGGAGTGATGCAACCTCCATTTAGTGAACGAACGTCAATATGTTGAGCTGGAATCATGAATGGATCTTCCTTACTGAATAAACGTGGTATTGCTTTAACTGATTCTTCAATTAAACCGTATCCTGGTGTAATACATTTATCCTCTAAAACTTCCATCTTTGTGCATGAAATAATAACGTCATCAACTGTTGCGTCAGCAGATGTAGCGGCTAAGCTTGTAATTAATTTGGCAGAAAGTCCGATTTGTTGGAATTTGCGATCATATTTATAAACATGATTCATAATCTTTTCATAATTTTCATCAGTTATCTTTTCATAAACGTAATTTTGTAAATCAGCAACTCTTAACGGGTCAACCTGACAAAATACTAAAGTATCCCTGAAAACATAATATTTAAGAATGATTTCACCAAATGATTTAGGATAATCATCGAACGCCTGAAATGCTAACAAATCATTTACCGGAATAATCATATCAAAAGTGATATCAACTTCTTCATTTGCTTTCTTGAAAACTTCTGAAGGGTCAATATATTTACCACATACTGAGTTATCATATTTTTGAACATTATTATATAACGAATGAACAAACTTTTTAACTTTCCTTTCTGATTTTGGTTTATATGTTGCAAATGCGAAAGATTCACGGGCGCAATCCATCTGAAGATAACCGGCATCACCTCTTTCGGTTTCTACTTCTAATTGTTTAAAGCTTTGATTTGATGATTTGTAACCAACGAATAAACGCATGCATTTAAAAGCGGCATCACATGTGAAAGCTTTATTTGAAACTAGAGTTGCTTTAACTTTGCGTTTAATATATGTGTCACCTAATTGGTTCACATCATGAGCCGGATTTGTAATTCTTAAATGAGTTTGTTTATCATCAAAATATGGAGCATCAGAGTCATAGCATGAACTTTCAAGTTCTCTATAATATCTTCTACCATCATTCTTTGCGAATATTTCATTTATCTTTTCGAATGAATGAAACACATTTCCATTAATCGGTTTAGTGTTTGGCACCAAATAGTTAGTCGTCATTTATTATTAAAAAAATCAAAATTAAAAGATGAAAATGAATTTTTAATTTTAATGAAATAATCAACTATGGCTGCAGGTATATTTAAGAAACTGTGGGATAAAGTAAAAAGAGGAGCGCATAAAGTTTGGGAAACAATGAAGAAAGGAGCAAATTGGATATTTAAGAATAAAGAAGCAATTAGTGACATTGCTGAATCAATAACACCAAAAGCTGCCCCAATAAGAGAAATTTTAAATAAAGGAGAAAAAGTTTATCAAAGACTACAACCGATACTAAGATAAAAATAATATTTATTTTTTCCACTATCTACCTCCTATTTTATTAAGTATTCCTTCAGCAATTCCACCAATTGCGTTACCTGCTTGTGCTCCCATCGCCGGATTACCTGCTTTAGTACCTAATACTCCACCTATGATAGTTCCTGCCGTTTTCGCTACTGGTGCCAAAAAGTTTGCAACAGGTTTAATAACCTTTTTATAAACCCAACCTGCAGCTTTCTTAATTCCATCCCATAATTTTTTAAAGAATCCTGCCGCCATTTCTGATTTAATATTAATTAAAAAATATATTTCATCACTTATATTCTAATTTTTATTTAATGATAAATGAAACCAATTTTAAAAATAAATGAAACAAAGGAGGAAGAAATAAATGAAAGTGAAAATGTTCAACAAAAAATAAACGTTGTTAAACCAATTACTGAAATAAAAATTTTTTCATCTGTTGAAGAATTTAATGACTATTATGCTAATAATAAAAAATTATTTGAAGAATTGACAACATGTAAATTGAATAAAATGTTTAAAGTTGATGGATTCAAAATTTCAAAAATAAAAGGAGTGGTTAGTTTGAAATCCATTCCTCAATCAAGAATCACCTCATTAATGAAAATAGATGATTTAACAAAAAGAATAGAAATTATTGAAGAGCGAATGAATCAAATAATTAATTTCATAAATTCAAATAATCATTAGTTTCAATTTATTTTTAAAGTTTATTTTTACTCATGAAAATAATTATTTCTAATTTCTTTTACTCTCTCGTACATACTAGATTTGAAGAATTCAGAACATTTCCCATAATCTCCTAAATGTTTTCTTATCTTATTGGTTTTCCATTCATTATATGAAACTGTATAAACTTTATTTTTATCTTTACATCTTTCATCACTTCCAATATATTTATATTTCAATTTTGATTTATTGGTTTCATATTCATTAACGTTTAATAATTCACAGTCTTCCTTTTTAAATAAATGTTTTATGTATTCGGGATTAAGAATTCTATAATATTGCTTCCCTTTAAATCTTTGAATATAAACAGGAACACCATCCTCTAAAATTCGATAATCTATTTTATCTGGTTTTACTTGTTGGGTCATTTATGTAAGAATAAAAAATAAATTATGTTTAAAATTAATGTTAAAAATAATGATACAAAATCGTTCAATATTGTATGAATTCTTACGTTTACAAAAAAAGTCACATAACCCGTCCTATCCTACTACTCATGTCCAATTGAATTTTCTCCATTCGGTTCTTTAATTGATGTATTTCCATCAATCGTGAAAGCATTCGTTAAATAATAATCTCGATTAGAAAATTTTTCTGCAGATTCGTTGTAAACAAATCCACTACCTCCACCAGCTCCATCAGGAATATATTGTTGTCCATAACCACCATACCAGCCACCTCCTCCGCCAGCAAGGGGCCATTTCCTCCTTTCCAAAATGCAAAGCCTTCAGATTGATATTTTGGTTTGCCCCCTTTTATGCCACCGCCATATCCACCGATTTCGATATTGCGATGAGATGTATCAAATCCTTGACCACCACCGCCACCAGCCACAATTATTCTTTTCGTTGGATCATTTTCAATCACCCTAATATCCGTTCCTCCTCCACCTGAACATCCAATTCTGCCATATTCAGAATTAGATTCTGTGGATCCTCCTCCATTGAAACCACCTAATGCTATTTCATTTCTAGCAGCATATCCTGGGCCACCAACGTTTATATATACATTGGTTTCACTTCTAAGATCTAAAATGCCTTCAGAATAACCACCCCTTCCACCTCTATCTCCACCGCCTTGGGCACCCCAAACCTGAAGTTTATATTTCCCAATAGGGAGGATTTGTCGGATAGACTTACCCGTGAAATTGTAATTATAAATAGATATGAAAATAGGGAGACCAAACGAGAAAAACATTAAAGCTGTGGTCTGTAAGTAAACTTCAGAATTTTTTGACGGTCTCAAATTGTAAAGTACTTTTCCTCGATATCTGATGAACATTTTTTGGAGTTGATGAAATTCTGAGGTTAAAAGATAAGTCAAAATTTTTAAAGTCATAATTTGTGGAAATAGAAAGTACGTATAATCCCAGCGAACGAGTACTTTTTGAATGCAAAATTTTCTTTCACTTTTTTTCTCAATTTTTTGTAAACATCTGAAAAATAAATGATAAAAGTCGAAGTCTTTAAAAGGGTTTAATAACAAATCCTCCTGAACAACTTAATAAGGGAGGTATGCTTATTATCATGCTATGTTATTTTTGAATTACAAAGGAAATATATTTTGGAATAGAAAATACCCTAAAGTAATTTTGAGAAGGAGAGCTTCGACCTTTTGGATTTCTAGAACTCTTCCTTAATAAATGGTCTGGGCGCTTGTAAAGTATTCAAAAAACAATGTCAACAAATCAATTTTTGTACCCACCTCCCATTGGGAGGGGGCATATATCTTGTAGGGTTCAAGTGATGAAAGTGCAAAAGAAAGCTCCTTAATCATACTGATAGAAACAGCATTAGGAGCGCCCCCCTTAACGAACAAGTTATCTTTGTCATTTTTCCAAAGAAAAAAAAATAAATAAATTTATAAAATTTTATATAATGGAACAATGGTCAGATTACGTCCGTACTCCTCCAAGCTTTGGCAGCACCCCTAATTCATTAATAAACTCTTCAAATACAGCAGTAACTTCACACGTTTTAGATTCTGAATTATCTCATTTAATTTACTCTCTAGGAATGCAGGATACTTCGCAACTAGCAGGAATGGTTGGCCCAAGTTTACCAACTCATGGTGATAATTTCAATGAAAACAGATCAATTTTAGTAACAAATGTTCATCCAGAAACAACTGAAGAAGAAATAAGGACCATGTTTTCAAGTGGAGATTCATTATATAACATTGACATGAGTAATATTAAAGAAGGAAAAGTTACTCTCGATTATTACGACTTAAGGCAGAGTTTTCGAGCTAAAAAACTATTAAACGGAAATGTATTACACGGGAATGTCATTACAGTCGACTATGCTCCAATTGTTGTCGATAAATCCGACCCAAAAACACAGAATCATGGAACAATTGCGATTTTCCATGTTAAAACAGCAACAGATGACCATATTCGTGCTATTTTCCAAACTTACGGCGAAATCAGAGAAATCAGATCAACACCAACAAATCCAAACCAGAAATTTGTTGAATTCTTCGATATACGATCAGCAGCAAAGGCTTTGAAGGCTAAAAATGGAAAATACATCATGGGAACCCGTGTTAAAATTGAATTTAGCGCTCCTCTAAAAGTAAGGAAAGATCATCGTCCTCCAATACCAAGACCTCAATAATCTCATATTTTGAAGTGTTTTTTACAAGAAATATTTCAAAATTTTATTTTTATGTCAAAATTTTCTTTCAAAAATGTTCAAAGATGTTGATTTCCTAGTACATACAACATACATAATGTCTGTTTTGCTTTAATCCTAACTGATTCTGGTTTTTATTTTTGATATTTTATTATTCCTTTTTCAATCAATTCTTTATCTTGTTCTCGGCAATTTTTAATTATTTTCTAGTACAAAAATTTGAAATTTTTGTATAAATTTTATAAAATAAAAATATATTTAATTTTCTATTCAATTATATGATCAAGAAGATTTTTTGTGAATAAAGACATGTTTTTGCCTTTATTTTTTAATTCAAATCATAAAAAAATCTAAAAAATCTTTTACAAACAAGTTCAATTGCATCAAATTTATTCTTTAAATTACCATTTATGAATATTTACCAATATAATTTTCTAGAAATTTCAAGAAATAACAAATTGATTATTTTTGTTTCAAACTATGTATTAATTGAATAGTTATTAATTCATGTAAAAATGATGATTATCAAAATAAATAACAATTTAATTTACAAACAATATAATTCTAGTTATTATTAACGTAATTTCGAATAAAATCATTTCTTTCTTTGGCTAATTCCAAATCTTTCTTCCTGTATTCATCAATACATGGAAGGATTTCGTTTTTAAGCTTTTCTAATTTTGGAATTATGTTTTCAAGCTCTCTTCTATAGTTATTAAGTTCTTCATTGAATGGCCCGCTATCACTGATCTGTTGGGAATCTGATATATCCAATCCAAGGCTTTTTAGCTCTAATCCAAGCCGATCTTTGAAATCAAGAGATAAATATCTATGGTATGGTATGTGCGGAGCCAGCATATGCTTCTTCGGGTAGTTTCGTTCGGCTCTTTCCCTTGCTTCTATCGGACATGAGATAACCATCGAATTTAAGAGCCTTACAAAGGTAGAAGATGAGATTTTTTGCTGTTTCTCGATCTGAAATGAGATATTCTGTATTTTCCATATTGAATTTTCCTTTGCACCGTTGGTTCTTTTTGGTGGATCTAAAACTTTGGAGTTAAAACGTCGAGCTTCATCTGTGTATAAAGAAAATCGAACACTCCAATGCTGTCTTTCATGTGGAAGGATTTGGGGAGAAGTTTGCTGAAACAATTTTTCATATTCTTCTTTGGAACGAATTCCTTGAAAAAATATATCTGTGTTTCCCCATATTGGCTTATCTTGTGCAAGTGTAATTTTTTTCTTTGGATTTGGAGGGGGATGGAAATTATTCTGAAAATTCGGAGGGGGAGCACTAGGAAGTTGATGAACAGGCCTGTTCATTTCCATATTTTGGGGACGAAGAACCTCATTCCTTGGTGGTGGTGGAGGAATAAAAGTATTTTTCTGAATAAAGTTTGTGGGTGGTATATTAGTCGAAAGTTTTAATCTATTATAAGAGTTATCGGCTGATACTTTAATCGATGTTAGTTTTGTTTTGAGATCTTTGAGAATTATGATGAGATGCTGTAGTTTTTCGTTGGATAAATGATCTATGTCATTTATACTTTTGAGTTCGGCAATGATGTTCTCTGCTGCTTTGAATTGTTCAATATCAGCATCAGTCATCAAAGAAAAAATTAAAAGAAATTAATTACTAATCTGGGAAAAAGTGACATTATGGAAAAATTTTTCAAGTAAGATTAAATTGAAAATCTATGTAAGAAATGGTATGTACAATGTGCGTATATTCTATATGGGAAAATCTGAATTCGATTTTTGTGGTTTTTTTAATTTTTATTTCTGACTTTCTTCGGATAGCAGTTTAAAGTTAATATTATATATTTTTACTGCAAATCATACTTATTCCGTCTATTAAAAATATTATATCAAATGAAAATTCTCGAAATGTTTTTTAAAAATTTGATAATTTATAGAAAAATAAAAAAAAAAAAAAAAAAGGTAGTGGGGCCTCCAGGCGCGTTGCGCCCTCTAGCCCTGAAGATGTTTAGTATAAATGAAGTTTTTATTCGGAAAATTGTTAGTCTTCTGGTGTGAATTCGGAGGACTCTTCTTCTTCCTCCATTGCTTCTGGGAAGAAGCCTTCTTCTGGGTCGAAAACATTATATAATGTTTCACTTTTCACAAATTATATATGTTTTCATGTTTTGTCACTTTTCTGTCACTTTTCGGGTAAAAACATTTTTATTATTATATATAAATGAATTTTACAAAACCTCCGTTACCGTTCTTGGAAATAAGAGTAAATGTAAAGATATTATATTGAGAGAACTTAAGAAACTACCGAATGGTCTAACATTTGTAGATTTGTTCGGTGGAAGTTTCTATATATCCCATTTGTGCCATACAATATTCCCAGACTCAAAGATTATATGCAATGACTTCGACAACTATATGGACCGTCTCAAACATATACCAGACACAAACAATATATTGAAAGAGTTAAAAGAAAAGATACCTATAGGTAAGATGGAACGTATACCATTAGATAAGAAAAATATTGTGAGAGAGGTTTGAAAAAAGCAGAATATATAGACTGGGATAGTATATCTGCTAGACTATTATATAAGTGGTATAAGAGTTCATGACATTGAAACACTTATGTCAAAAGTTTTATATCTCAACTATACAAATGTTTCAAAGAGGACATAGAAAAATATATTGAGGGTATAGAGTTTGTGAGATGTCATTGGACAGAGTTGTATGAAAAATATAAAGACAAGGAAAATGTTTTCTTTATAGTGGACCCGCCGTTCTATAACACATGGGATTTTCAATACCAAGTAGACTGGACTTTGAGAGACTCTTTAGAAACTTTAGACGTTTTACATAACCATCCATGCTTTTACTTTACATCCGATAAAAGTGGTTTGGAAACCGTTATGAGATGGTTAGAGGACATACATGACTATGAGTTTAGATATGACAAGATAGAATATGAGAGAGGTCCTATAAACTGGAGAAAGTGTCATAACAAAGAAATTTTATTAGTAAGTAAATGTGGTTTGAAATAGGACTACTTGTTTTAGGTTTTTTCCATTGTGTCATTTATTTATTTGACGTGGCAGAAAAGTACAGAGAATATGAAGATGAACCAATGCCTGCAAATGTTCAGTATATGTACTCGTAAGAGATATTTTTATCTAATATTAAATGGACGCACAGAACTTAGCGAATGCACAGCAACCTGGACAACCAAACCCAGAGAATATTCCAAATGAAGTTAGAATACAAACTGCAATGGCAAACTATGGTCAAGTGCCAACAGATGTACAAATGCAAACTGCCATGTCAAATGACGCTGCGTTAGGTTTGCCACCATGGTATGCAAATATGAGATGGAAAGAGTTTTATACAAACCCTGAAGTGGGATATAAACAACTTTATGCAGATGACGCGAACACAGGAGTTGACCCAGAATATGTTTTCTACCAGAGGAGAAACAGAATGTATGAGCTCCAGTTAAAGAATGCTATGGAACTCAACAGGAAACGTAAGAGACTAGGCGGACATTAGATTTTTACATATAGTAAAATGGGTTTCTTCAGTAAGATAGGAAACTTCTTTCGAAATGTTGGAAGAGGTATATGGAATGGAATAAAAACCGTAGGAAGAGGAATTTGGAACGGAGTCAAAAATATTGGTAAAAGAGTAGGTCAGTTCGTTGGTATTATACCTAAAGACCCTGAACCAGAAGAACAAGCTCCTGTTATACAACAGCCTGAACCTGCACCACAGTCTAGTTGGCAACCAAATCCAACACCTCAACCGTATTAAAAAATTATATTTTTACCGTTCGATAGTAGTTGTATATGAAACTAAGTTCTAAGTAAAACGCATGGTATAATGGAATTATTCTTTTTCTTCCATCTGTAGTAAACCATACTTGAAAGTCTGAAATACTTCCACTTGGTGGTTCGTATAACTTTGTAGGTTTTTCGTAAAAGTCATTTGCCAAGCATAAGAAAGAGTTTTGGGCGCCAGAAAATGAAGCATGAACAATAATAGCATCTTGGTCGAAAACATTTTCATATGTTCCATTAGGGTTTTCGACTTCATAAAAGTCTGGGTGTACTGGATATGCTGCAGGCTGATTTAACATCCTCATAAATCTATACCATGCCAAGTTGTTATATTTTGTAGAAATATAAACGTTTTCTCCAAGGTCTTCTATTCTATTGATTTTAACAGTTGCATTTTTCCTGTCATAAATAATATCGAGATGGTACTCTCCCTCGTCAATGTTATACTGGTTTGCATATTCGATATAGATATCGTTTATTTTTTCTTGAAAAGCTTGAAGAGTTGTTTCTAAGTTTACAAGCAAATTCACTTGTAAAAGTTTTCCCTGTTCAAATTTCTCATACATACGTTTTTCTTTGTTATAGTATCGAACTTCAAAACCGACCGTAAATGGGAAACCATGTATGGCTTCTGAAATGAACTTCATTCTACGAAAGCCAATAGCTTTTGTGACAGATGGGTCTCTTAGCCATCTTAATGGGTAGTCAAAACGATAGCCTTCATGCTTTACGGTCTCTGTCTCAAACTTTTGACCGACATTAGTAAAAAGTTCATCTAATGGTTTAGTTGTAGCAACTCTTGAATTTTCTTTTTCTATTGGAAGCATATTTTATCTAGAATAAAAATGTCGAAAGATATTGCTTCCATAAGAGAAATACAACACAACCGACAACTCATTATGCAAGCTCTAAATAAGAACACAACAAACTTTTCAAACTATTCTAAGATATCTGAGTCATTGAAAGAAGGAAACTTAAAACTGACATTAAACCCAATGACAGATGAGTTTCTATTTCAAGACAAGAAGAACAATACTGTCTGTATAAATCCAACAAAAGGAACTTTAAAAGAGAAACCTATAAATGAACTTCTTTTGAAAGCAGATGTTGACAACAAAGCTGACAAAGAATATGTAGACGATGCAATAGCAAAAGAAGAAGAAAGAGCTAACAATGCTTATGCAACAAAAGAACATACTCATCCTGAACTAGCAGACAAAACATATGTTGACAATAAAATGTCAAGTGAAGTGACAAGAGCTGAAAACGAATATTCTAAAAAGACTCATACACATTCTATATCTGAAATAACAGACTTAAACGTTAGCCTTGAAAAGAAAGCGGATAAGGAATATGTGGATGAAAAAGATAACGAAATGAAAGAAAGGGTTGACTGGTACCATGAATGGACATCGAAGACTTTTAAAGTTAAAGCCGATACAGGATGGGTTTCAGGATGTTTAGACCTTAAAGCAGATAAAACTTATGTTAACGATGAGTTAGAGAAGAAAGCAGACAAGAACCATACACATACAAGTTTTACAACTGTTGCTATAGAAAGTATTGAAGGAACGGTTGAAGAAACTGGTGGGGATGCAATATATTGTAAACCTCCTAACTTTCCACAAGGTTTAACATCGGATGACGACATAACGACGATGAGAAACATTAGATGTAAAGATGTTTATGTCATGAAGGATGAACATAATATTAAATTCACTGCTCAAGATTTATATGACAAGAAAGCAGACAAAACAGAGCTTCAAACATTAAAGACAGAAATACTTCAAACATTATATCCTATAGGCTCTATTTATACGTCAATGAACTATACCAGACCAGAAGTAGTACTTGGTTTTGGAACTTGGACTCAAATAGTCGACAGGTTTTTGTATTGTGCAAACTCTTCAAAGGAAACAGGTGGAAGTAAAACGATTTCAGGTGAAAATTACCTGCACATAGTCACTACATAGATTTAAGTACATCTCAAGCAGGTTGGCATAAGCATAAATTTTGGGATTGGTCAGCAATGACAAAAGGTAAAGGATATGATGTTAAAGACAACGTTCAGTTTGCTATAAATTGTTTCTGGGGTAACACTCAGGGAGATGGAAACCATACACATCGCGTTTCAGGATATACGCAAACAACGGGACAAAGTAAAGACTACATGCCACCTTACATGACAGTTTACGCATGGTATAGAAATGCTTAGTCGTCATTTTCAACTTCTTTAGCATATTCGTCAGGAGTTGTCTTATATTTGTTAGGAACTGTCTTTGAAAGTATACCACCTTGAACTTTGACAAGTTTGAAACGAGGTCTGACAATAGTAGTTTTATCTTCTGCTTGCAGTGTGTACATTTTGCCATGTTTGCCTAAAACTTCATAATATTCTCTTGTATACTTTCTTCTATTTTTACGAACACGAATGTGAGTACCTGTCGGGTTCCCATTGTTGTCATAGTCAATAGTATTTTCATATGGGTCGCGTTTAGGTATTTCTATTTTTACTTTGTCACCTTTCTGAAGTTTGAAGCCCGGCATTCTTTCTTGTTTGTCTCTTTTGACTAAATTATTAAATATATAGTCTTTCTCTAAGTCAGGGTTGTTTTTCATTTCTTCGGGGGAGTGGTTTCCCAAACCTTTTTGTTTACGGTTATTGTAAATTTAAAACTTGTCTCATCTTTGCCATGGAGAAGTGTCTATATTTGTCGTCATATGACATTTCATTTGCTTCACCACCTTGTGGTTGGTTTAAGTCTCTTAACATTTTTATACAACCGTCAATGACACAAGAGCAGAATGGTTTTGGTCGACAATGAAATATTGGTTTACATTTTTTGAACGCAGATAGTTTTTTACATCATCTGATTTGAAAGAACTTTCACAGTCAGATGTCAGTTTTGTTGGATGGTATTTGTCAACGAATATTGTCAAAGCAGTTTTCACATCTAAAATATTTTTGGACCATAATGGTATGGCTTCACAGTATCTTGTGTTTTGACCGACAAATATTAGCCAGTATGGTGGTCCATCTTCTCTATACCTCGGAATGTTTTCCAAGATATCCATAAACCAAGCATTTGGTGTTGAACTAAAGATTTTTATCATGAGTGCTTTCTTTGTCGCTTTAGAAACATAGGGGTCCTTGTTTGGATTCGTCATTTTTTATCCTATAAGAAATGGGTTTATTTGGCGCATTAGCAGGAGTTGCATCAGATTTTTGCCCGCAGTTGGAACAATAGCCAGAGGTGTTTTGGAGTTGGAAGGAAGATTTTGAGTACATTAGGTATACTTAAAGAGAAAGCACAACCTATTATACAAACTGTACAGAAAGGTTGGGATGTAGCACGAGATGCAACAAATCTTATTCCAAATCCTGAAACAGAGGAAAAGTCAAGGATGGATGGACAATGTAGGAAGACAAGCAGAAACTATTATAACAAAGCAAATGACTACTATAACCAAGCAGGACACTATATGGACAAGGTGAAAGATTCTTTAACAGAGGATATAACCATGCAACAACAGTGGGTAAACAATAACCAACCTCAACCGCCTCAAACGTGGGGAATGTAAGTTTTTTTACTGAGATGAAATGAACAATACAGCATTGAGACAAATGGGTTCAAGATGGATTTGTCGGCTTCCAGCAGTTACACAACGTGTTTGTAGTTCTTCCTATACCTCAGGAAGTTTTAGACCGACTTAAAAAACAACAACAACCAGTTGAAAACAAACCAAACTAAAATTTTTTACTGAGATGAAATGACCGAAGAAGTTGAAACGGTAGATTTGACACCACAAACAAAAAGTTCAGAACCATTGTCAAAACCTGTCAAAGAACTTACAGATGAAGAGAAAAATTCAATAATAGAAAGTGCCAGGTCTGGAAATACAAACCCTAACTATAAAGTCACTTTTCATAAAAATGGAACGGCTAGTATCTCAAAAAGAAACAGACTCTCACAAATAAAATATTGAAGTCTGAAGGAGCTTTCGAGACAACAGATGGAAAAGTTTACTTCACTGACCAACAGTTCATTATAGAACATCTCATTGACTTAGAGTCGAAATATTCTAAACTTTACAACAAACACAAAAAGTTGAAAGGAAAACAAAAACAAATGGCATATGATATTTATGAAGATGTTGACGACACAACTGTTCCTGCAGGTGAAGTAAAGTCAGAGAAACCGAAAAGTGACGAAAAACCGATAGAAAAGAAAAACCAAAAACTGAAGATAAACCAAAACCAAAGTTTAGTTTGGAAACTAAACAAGTCAACCTTCATTAGCTGGTATGGGTTGGCGTCAAAGACTTATGGCAGCAGGCGGTTATGTAAAGTAAAGAAAAAATATTTTTTTATTCGAATTTGAAAATGTACGCTGAGTTTGTTAGTGAACCTCAAGTTGAAGGAAACTTGTTTGTTAGATGAGAAATATGAAATGGCATACCATTTTAAACAATATATTTTTACATATATTAAATGCTTCAGGTTGAAAAACAAAGAACAAAAGTAGCAGATACAAAACCGTTAGACTATATCTTTACAAATGCTGGTAGGACTATTTCAGATGAAGAAATTTCATCCGAGTATACAGGTTTGACTATCCAATTCGTTGGCTTCAAAGTCCTTCAGATGCAAAGGCAATAGGATTTAGAAGAGTTTTGTTTTCAAATAGAACTAACGCATTTATGTTCGCAGTATATTTTCATGGGCAGTATAAAGGTTCTGATGGTCTAATAGACAAATTTGACGAAATGAGGATCTTTACAGTTCGTTCAGACGAAAGTCTTGAGAAAACTCTAAATGACTTTCAAACTCAAATGAACAATATTATTGGGAATTTCAAAAAAATACGACTCTTTACTAAATGGAACATACTATCTGAAACTAGAATATGACAAGATGAACTCCACCGTTTCATTTCAAAAGATTGAAATTAACCCTCCAAGAGATACAGAGTTTTTATTTTGGAAAGTAGACAAACGTTCTTGGGCACAATTTCTTCGGTTACTAAACCAGAACGAACCATTACCACCAGATGGTCCATTTAAATTTATACTTCCACCAGCAGATTTGACAGTTTATAGAAACGTGTTTGACCCTCAAAATGTTATGTGTCATGCAAGTTTCAGTTCAAGCAACAATAGTTTTCTATGTATTGGTAAGGACTTTTATGACTTTGCTTCTAAATTCTACGAACCACCTAGTAACAGTTTCTCTGACTTTCAAGTTTGGTTCACAACAAATGGTGTGCAACATATTATTCCATTGTACTATGACTTTTATCTCGAATTGTCTTTCATATATAACTACGGAAAAGTGCTGAAAAAGTATTGAATGTGAAGATATTAGAAAATAACATTTTTTCTAACATTGTAGAAAACTCATGAATTTGTCATGACTTCTTCGTAAATGTTTTGTCAAGACTTCTTCGTAAATGATTTGTCAAACATGAACGTACATGTTTTGTCATGATTTCATCGTACATGTTTTGTCAAGACTTCTTCGTAATGAGTGTAAATGTTTTGTCATGATTTCATCGTAAATGTTTTGTCAAGACTTCTTCATGAATGTTTTGTCATGACTTCTTCGTACATGTTTTGTCATGACTTCTTCGTACATGCTTTGTCATGATTTCATCGTAATGAGTGTAAAGGACCCAAAAATAATGTTTAGGTGAAGTGGTGCGATCTCACCTGTTTTTTCACCTCTTTTTTCACTTCATGAATTTTCATGAATTTCCTTAAGATAGAAAAAATAAAGTTAGTTTTTTTGTATTTTTTTGTATGTTAGATATGATTTCAGGGATTTTTTTGACGAAGTGTCAATGTTCACTTCGTCAAAAAATAACAGTTATCTAATGAAAAAGTGTCATTTTTTTGTATTTTTTTGTATTTGACGAGAATGTCGGGTAGATGGTTAGATCTAACACGTTTTCTAACCTCATGAATTTGTCATGACTTCTTCGTAAATGTTTTGTCAAACATGAACGTAAATGTTTTGTCATGACTTCTTCGTAAATGTTTTGTCAAACATGAACGTAAATGTTTTGTCATGACTTCTTCGTAAATGTTTTGTCAAACATGAACGTAAATGTTTTGTCATGACTTCTTCGTAATGAGTGTAAAGGACCAAAAAATATAATTTATGTTAGAATGTTAGATCTAACATGTTTTCTAACACGTTTTCTAACATGGTCTAAAACTCTCGAAAATCATGAAATTTACAGCAAAAATATAATTTATGTTAGCATGTTAGATCTAACACGTTTTCTAACCTCTTGAATTTGTCATGACTTCTTCGTAAATGTTTTGTCATGACTTCTTCATCGTAATGAGCGTAAATGTTTTGTGAAGAATATAGCAACCGTCTGAATTCAGACGGTTGGTTTTTATATAAAATTCATGCAGGAAATTCTTGAGTTTTGGTTGAAAGAATACGGTGGAGCCAAAAGTGGCTCGACCTCAAAACAAGCATTTTATGAGCTTACAAAGGGTGTTATGAATGAATTCAAATGTATTTACATACATCCTGACCTCGTTCATTTTGTTGCTGAATTCAGTAAAAATAAAGTTTAGGGTAGAAGGTTAGATCTAACCTCTTTTCTACCCTCTTGAATTTTCATGAATTTTCATGAATGTTTTGTCAAGACTTCTTCGTAAATGTTTTGTCAAGACTTCTTCGTAAATGTTTTGTCAAACATGAACGTAAATGTTTTGTCAAGACTTCTTCATGAATGTTTTGTCAAGACTTCTTCGTAAATGTTTTGTCATGATTTCATCGTAAATGTTTTGTCATGACTTCTTCGTAAATGTTTTGTCATGACTTCTTCGTAAATGTTTTGTCAAACATGAACGTAAATGTTTTGTCAAGACTTCTTCATCGTAATGAGTGTAAAGGACCCAAAAATATAATTTAGGTGAAGTGGTGCGATCTCACCTCCTTTTTCACCTCTTTTCTAACCTCTTGAATTTTCATGAATTTTCCCGAAATAAAAAATAAAGTTAGTTTTATTTTTTTTATTTTTTTTATTTTGTATAAAAAAATAAAAATGTCAACAATCGGCACAACAACACTTCAAACAACAACAGCACCAAACTCGTTAGTCATGAATCCAACATCTATGTTAGTAGAGATGAAAAGCTTCATTCCTTCTTCATATACTTTCGAAACAAAAATCCAGAAGATAAAGCAAGAACTTTTAACATGTAATTTAGACTGTACCGCACAGGATGAAACAAATGAACAGTATCTTTATGAAATGGAGGACATTATTGACCATTTGCCTAAACTACCTGAAATTCAGCAGCAAAAGCTCACTATTCCTGAATTCGATGAAATAGAAGTCAAAGCAACTGACTCAGTAGAAATAAAGAAGTTCATACGAAAGGTAAACTATGAGTTTCTAGGATTTCATTGCAACCATAAAGTTATGGACAAAGATTGCGACATGGTATATAAGAACATCTCTGACATATATAAATCTGAAGAATTTAAGACCTACGACAACTTTGTTTCGTTAGTTGCTGAATGTGTATGGCAGATAAGAGATAAAGATAGAAGAGGTAAGGTATGGAACAAACAGATAAAACCAGCAACTTTTGAGATGAAGAGAGCAATTGACGCTTTAGTTGTTTTAGCAGGTAAGGTTTCAGAATATAACGCAAAAATGAACCCGCAATGTTCAAAATGTAAAGCAGCAATGAGGAGATATAACTACTCCGTCAAAGAGATAGAAAGAATGAGAAACGACTATGCAGACTTAAAGAAAGAAGCAGAGAAACCAGCAGAAAATAAAATGGACATGTTAGCATTTCTGAACAAAAACTATCCAACTGCTGACGATTTCCTTCTATCTGACGTCAAGAAGAAGTATAAAGAAACTTTCGGCATAGTTAAAACATTCGATGTACTAAAAGAAGAAATAGAGGCTACAAAACTGTTTAGGATTTCAAATATACATCGTACAATTCATGTAAAACGCTTGTGAGAAAAGAGGTGAAAAAACAGGTGAGATCGCACCTCTTCACCTAAACTTTATTTTTGCTGAAAAATGACCAAATTTCATTATATAACTGTTATTTTTGACGAAGTGAACTTTGACACTTCGTAAAAAAATCCCTGAAATCATATCTTTTATACAAAATAAATGAAGAATACGAGTACATACAGTTTAACAAACAACTCCGTCTCATTCGTTCGGTCAAAGACGATATGTACCAAATGCAAAGTATTTTGACAGCATGTTTTGCTCCAGAAACCAAACATACAGACATTGGTTCAAAAACCAAAGCACACAAGAACTTTTGAGTGAAATTTCTCTAGACCGACTTTTTTCGGTCTAGCATAAAACTCATGAAAATCGTAAAAAAATGACCAAATTTCATTATATAACTGTTATTTTTGACGAAGTGAACTTTGACACTTCGTAAAAAAAATCCCTGAAATCATATCTTTTATACAAGATAGAAAATCTTACTCGCCTAAAACTCATGAAAATCGTAAAAAATTGCGAGTAGGGAAAAAAACCTGGTCGCCTAAAACTCATGAAAATCGTGAAAAAATGACCAAATTTCATTATATAACTGTTATTTTTTGACGAAGTGAACTTTGACACTTCGTAAAAAAAATCCCTGAAATCATATCTTTTATACAAGATAGAAAAAATAAAGTTAGTTTTTTGTAAAATATTTTTTTTATCTTGTATGTAAGAACATATATGACAAACAATGAGTTTGAAACAGTTAAAAAGATAGACAATGACACCAAATTGGTTAGAATAGGTGATTTAAACGTAAGATACTCAAAGAAATACAACAAATATTCTTTGTCAGACATTATATCTCCATCTGGAAAGAAAACAAAGGACTGGGTTGGAATTGCTTCTACTCAGAAAATTTTGACAAGAAATCCTGAGCTTATGATATCGGTAAGATTCTATGGAACTACAGCATATCTTATAGACAAAAGTCTTATACCAATAGTTTGTTATGGTTAGACCCAGTTGTTGGATATAACTTCATAACATATGGTTCATTCGATACGGAACGTTGCAGTGAAGGCTTACTTTACATCGTTCAGAAACCGAAGGACTTCAATACAAAGAGATATAAGATAGGAAGAACATATAATATAACTCAAAGATATGACAGTACAGTCAATATAGTCAAGGTTGTGTTTGCTAATGATATGAGAGCTGCAGAAACAGAACTACTCGAAAAGTTTGAGAAAATGTATGGTGCTCCCATAAAAGGTAAAGAAACGTTTGAAGTAGATGAGATAGATAAAGCTATAAAATTATTTGACGAAGTTGCTGAAAAATACATGTAAAGCGTTTATTTTTGGTCTTTTGTGAAAGATAGAAAAAATAAAGTTAGTTTTATTTTTTGTATTTTTTTGTATAAAAGATATGATTTCAGGGATTTTTTTGACGAAGTGTCAACCTTCACTTCGTCAAAAAATAACGCTTACCATGTAAAACGGTTGTGAAATAACTGGGGTAGAAAAGAGGTTAGATCTAACCTTCTACCCTAAATTATATTTGTGCTGAATTCAGCAAAAATAATGTTTAGGTGAAGTGGTGCGATCTCACCTGTTTTTTCACCTGTTTTCTCACAAGCGTTTATTTTTGGTCTTTTGTGAAAGTCAGAAAATAAAGTTAGTTTTATTTTTTTATTTTGTATGTAAGATATGATTTCAGGGATTTTTTTGACGAAGTGTCAATGTTCACTTCGTCAAAAAATAACAGTTATCTAATGAAAAAGTGTCATTTTATTTTTTTGTATTTTTTTGTATAAAAGATATGATTTCAGGGATTTTTTTGACGAAGTGTCAATGTTCACTTCGTCAAAAAATAACAGTTATCTAATGAAAAAGTGTCATTTTTTCATTTTTTTGTATGTAAGATATGATTTCAGGGATTTTTTTGACGAAGTGTCAATGTTCACTTCGTCAAAAAATAACGCTTACCATGTAAAACGCTTGTGAAAAAAACAGGTTAGAAAGGAGGTTAGATCTAACCTTCTACCCTAAACATTATTTTTGCTGAATTCAGCACAAATTTCATGAGTTTTGTATGTTTTAGACCATGTGAGAAAACAGGTGAAAAAACAGGTGAGATCGCACCTCTTCACCTAAACATTATTTTTGTCTGATTTACGCTCATTACGATGAAGAAGTCTTGACAAAACATTTACGCTCATTACGATGAAGAAGTCTTGACAAAGCATGTACGAAGAAGTCATGACAAAACATTTACGAAGAAGTTTTGACAAAACATGTACGTTCATGTTTGACAAAACATTTACGAAGAAGTCTTGACAAAACATATACGTTCATGTTTGACAAAACATATACGTTCATGTTTGACAAAACATTTACGAAGAAATCATGAAAATTCACGAGGGTAGAAAACGTGTTAGATCTAACCTTCTACCCTAAAATATATTTTTGCTGAAAAATGACCAAAAATCTGAGTAAAATGGCATATGCTTGCTACCCTCGGAGAACCGAGAGAAGAGATTCCGTATGAAAACAGTGAAGAACAGCGAGTACGTAAGAAAACGTAGTCGCCAAAACTCTATGAAAACAGTGAAATTTCTCTAGACCGACTTTTTTCGGTCTTGCATAAAACTCTATGAAAACAGTGAATTTCCTTAAGATAGAAAAAATAAAGTTAGTTTTATTTTTATTTATTTTTTTATTTTGTATGTAAAGACAGATATGTCAACATCAGAGAACACAACAACTGCTATCGTTCATGAAGCTATAAATGAAGAATATGAGTGGGTTCAGTTTAACAAACAACTCCGTCTCATTCGTTCGGTCAAAGACGATATGTACCAAATGCAAAGTATTTTGAATGCTCTTCGTTCTACAAAGCAAGCACATCATTGGTTTGAAAACCAACAGACAAAAGAACTTTTAGAAGAATTTCCTCATATGTTTGCGACCCGAGGAAAACCACGAGTCGAGATTCCGTACGAAAATCGTAAAAATTTGCTAAATGGTTTGAGAGGCTGGTATGTACATAGACTTCTTGTAAATGCTGTTGCAATGTGGGCTTCACCTCGTTACGCTTGTTATATTTTCATGATGTTAGATGAAATTCATAGACAAGAACGTGAAGAGCTAGAGAACAAGCTTGAAGCAAAAGACAAAAACATTCAGAAAAGAATACCACGTTCGGTACCAAAAGGAAAGGAAAAGAACTATAAGTATATGATTTATACTGAAGAGATGGAAAATGAAGAAGATAAAGATATGGTTATGTTGCATTTAGTCAGAAGAAACAACAAAAGCTTTTACGACCTTGCTAAGATTTACAAATCTGACAGAAATTGGTTCTATCGCGAAAACTTACCGATTTCAATGACCCCAAATGAAGATGTGAAACAAATAGTTCAAGATACGTTACCTCAAACACACTATGATATGAAAGGTTGTACAATACTTACATTCAAAGAAGATTTGCCATTGTTAAAGGAAAAAATAACAGAGTATTTTGACAACTTCAAACAAGTAGAGTAGATGAACCATTTATTTTTCAAGCTTGACTTCAGATGGCTCAGGTAGCTCTATAAAGTAAATTGCCTCGTCAAATCCTTCTGGCATTCCGAGTCCTTCCTTCCGACAGAAAAAGTTTTTCCTTCCAACAGAAAAAAAATTTCCTTCCGACAGGAAAAATTTTTCCCGACGACAAGAAAAAATTTTCCAGTTGTCCGTCCGTAAACCATTCAAATTTTCGAAAATTGAGAACTTTTTGGTCGAACTTCAGGAAAAGTTTTTCCTTCCAACAGAAAAAATTTTTCCTTCCGACAGGAAAAGTTTTTCCCGACAACTGGAAAAGTTCTTCCTTCCGACAGGACACAAACGGATGACTGACGTTCCTCTTCCTGAATGCCTTCCAAAGCCAGAAGAACCGAAAGCTGCAGCACCACAACAGACTTACTAAGACTAAACACTTACATTTTTCAAGCTTGACTTTTTACAATTTGAACTTTGTTCGCGTAGATATGAATTCTGAAAGAAGTATGAGGGTCTTGTATGACTTTGTACTTCTCCCATAGTTCATGTCTGTCAAACTTACCTGCCATGGACTCTTTCATAAGTTCCATGAAATCGTCTTCGGACAATCCGGGGAAAAGTACAATGTCAGTAAGTATTCTTTTAACATCCTTACTTAAACTCTTTGCTGTCTGTACACAAATGACAACTGAGATGTTAAAGTGCCTAAGTTTCTTAAGAATTCGACACATATCTTGTTCTCTATTCTTAAGCAAAGGATGAGAAGCAAAGTCATCTAAGATAAGAAGACATCTGTGAGGGTATGTCTTCCAATCGTAAGATTGCAATTTCTTCGAAATGTATTCTATCTCTTTCTGTTTGTTTCTGAAGTGGTGTTTGTCTAATATTCTCTGCATTTCCTCATTTGGGTCTTTAAACTTCGAATTTATATACTCATTTATAGCATTATACTTCAAAACTCTTCTTTGGTACTTCTTTATCCAATCTAACAACTCAGTATCCTTTATACATACTAACTTAGACTTCTTTATAATATCTTTGAACGAATTGACGGTTTGGTCAAATTGACCAGAAGTACTACAAATAACAACTAACTCATAGAATGGGTTCTTCTCATCTAGTTCTTGTTGTTGTGCAGCCATTTTAAGATAAGTGAAAGTCTTACCCGACCCAGGTGGTGCAATTAGACCTGTTATACCATTCTGAGCAAATAAGAACTTGTCATGTATAGGCTTTATCTGAGCATTTTCTAACTTCCTCTTGTTCTTGTTTAAAACATTCTCAAATTTCTTGTCAATGTCAGCAAACTTTTTTTCTAACATATTTTTAGAAAAATTAAAATTTTTATCTTTTAGAAAATGTCTAGCGATTTCGCTATCTATATTCGAGACAAGCTTTTCGACAGCAAAACATCTGTCGACCATAAAATCTTACATAGTGTAAACAAGAAAGGTGAATTTGTTCTAAAGTTCTGTTTCTGGGAATATGACAAGAACCATAAAACATTAAGCAGAGCAGTCTTAAAATTTGTCAATGACAGACTTGTTGACAGAGATGACGCCTCTTGGAGAGATGAAGTCCAACAAAACTTCTTAGAATGCAAAGAAGACACATGCGCTGTTCTTGAAGATGAAATAGAAAACAAAATAGAAGAGCTATTAAAGGACAAAGAACTTTTACAGAAATATGGTTCGGAGAAATTTGACATAACTCCACCAGAAAAGAAGAAGAAAGAAAAGAAAGAAAAGAAAGTAGAAGAAGAGAAGAAAGAACCTGAACCAGTTCCAGAGAAAAAGAAATTTGACATGTAAAAATAAAATTTTATTTTTAGAACATTTCTGGGTCAATGTCAATGTTCTCTTCCTCTTTAGGAGCAAACACTGGCTTAGACTCTAAAATCTTTTTACCCAATTTACCTTGAACTTCAACTATCTTAGACTCATAATATTCATAGTCGTCTGCTTTCTTTGGTTCATAAGGTATAACAAGTTTGTATGCTTTGCCTTCTTTAAGGTTTGAAAACCTTCTGTCAAAACTTTCTTTGACTGCTAACAAACCTTCTATGTCTAAGTCTTCAAATTTCGCACCATTTTTAGTCACAATAGCAAACTTAACTGGTTCGATGTTCCAAACTTTGCTGAATGAAGACTTTTCAAAATGGTAGAAGTAAACATTCAAATATGTGAATGGGTCTAGTTCTTCTTTAAGTCCTGACATGTACTTGTTTACTGAAATATATTTCGTCATCTTTTCTATCGGATAAAAAAATATTTTTTTTTAAATTTACTCATAAAAATTTTTCTTTGTATATACACCATTCTGTACGTCTAAAAGACTTTTGACATTTGCCAAGAATGTTCGTTTAGACGCTGTCATATAACCATATTCTTGACAATATTGTTTATACGAATCGTACAATGACCTTTCATCTAATGACACAAAGTCAGTTTCATCTATGAACAGTTCATATACACTCTTGTTTGCTTCTAACAATGTTTGTCTCTCTTCGGTATGTGGAATTTGTCTTGGATTGAACTCAGAAATATCTAATGTCATAAAATATGAGAACAAGTGGTTGTAAAAGTCAGATGTCAAAGTTTCTGCTAAGTCGTCAAAATATTCTGTATCTTGCATATGAGAATCTGACGTTCTGACAACTACATATCTTCTGTCAGAACTTTCTAACTTCATCGGAACAGTATTGTTTGAAACCATAATGAAGTTTGCAACATTTTCACAAACTCTTTGGTCTTTATATTTTCTTTCAACAACTCCAACTTTGTCTGTTATAAGACTCTTCAAAGCATCTGAGTTCAAAACTTTTGTTGTATCTATACTTTGAAGTTCATTGCAAACTATAAGTTTCATATTCTCTATTGAAGAGTTAAATTTACCGCAGATGTTTTCTAAGTTTGTCATATTAGGGTTCGAATAACCTTCTAACAGTTTGCACAAAATATCTGTAAAGAAAGTATTCTTACCAGTTCCTTGTTTTCCAATTATAATGAGAGCAGTTTCATTTTTAGCACTTGGATGTTGTAAGATGTTTGCAAACCAACATAAGATATACTCATAGACTCTTTCGTTTCCATTGCATATAATTTCTTTGACATGGTCTAACCAAGCTTCTATAATATTTTCTTTCCATTCTACTTGTTCATATTTATATCCAGTGAAGATAGAATAGAAGTTTGGAGAAGGTGTATAGAACTTTATACCTCGAACTGAAAAATCTTCTAACTTTGACAATAAGATATCCCAAGCATCTAACATCTTCATGCCAACTTGTACGACTTTTATTTTCTTAAGTTTCTGTCTACATTCTTGTTCTGAAACTATTGTTGCTCTTGGTTTGTTAAAGACAACATCCCATTCTTTCATAACATAACATTTCTGGGCAGAGTCAACATAAATGACTAAACGTTTCAAATTCTCGACTGCTTTGTTATAGTCTCGAAATGGACACATATTTCTGAATGCTTGGAAGTCATAAAAATCTGAAACATCTATTCTGTACATTTTTATAAGAATAAAAAAAATATTATTTTTTATTCTTGACTTTGTTGTTGCATTTGTTGCATTTGTTGTTCTTGAGCTATTTGTTGTTGAAGTTGTTCTTGTAATACAATACTTTCACCAGTTGCATCTTCCAATTCGAAACTTTCTGCCGTCATTGACAAATACATAGGACATAAAAGTTTTACAGGAACAAAGTTTGCGTCAACTAATGTCAACGTTATACTTGCCAAAGTGTTTGAGTTCACTAAGGTTGAAAATTCTGCATTCGAATGAACAATAGGCAAACCAGCAGAGAAAGTATTGTTTATACGCATAAGTATCTTTTGGTCATAATAGTTTCTGTCGACATTCGAATAACACTTTGAACCTAAGTTTGAAACAATATATAAAATAGGTGTACTTAAAGTCAATGGAATAGACATTCCTTGTATGACACCTTTTCCTGTTATAGGAAACTGTTGGTAGTAAAAACCAGAAATAAGTTTTGTATTATAGCTCATATTGTTTATAGTAAACTCAGTCGGACATCCAAACATAACGAAACCTGCTCTAGTTGCAGCACATGTTACACCCGTACTTAAAGTATTAAATAAGTCAACAAAACCTGTTGGTGGTATATCTGAGTAAGTATCTTCAAAGGAGTATTTTTTGCCATTCACAACAATAAAGTCTTCTGGTGTCAAAAGAGCAAAACAGGCTTTAGTCGTCATTGTGTTTAAAGTTAGTTTACAATATCGTCCTTGAGGACTTTGTAAGTTTGTTGTTATAGAATTATATGACTCAGGGTTTTTAGTCGTAATAGTATAAACCATTATATCTTCTGCCATTTATATATATTTAAAAGTTTTTCTGAAAGTGGAGAAGAACTTCATCTAAACTTTCACATGGCGTTTCTTGAAGTTCTCTGTCTAAGAAGTTCAAATATTTTGTAAAGACATAGAACTTTCCTTTTGTCTACACGAACAAACAAAACAGGGTCTTTCATATCGTTCAAAAGTGTGTAAAGTCCTTTACATGAAATAAAGTCTATATTATTTTTCTTTCAAACATCTTTCAAGAAGTTTTGACATTTTTACTTAGCAAATAAATTTTAATGAAATGTTGTGGTCGTCAAATATTTTTATGACGTCTGGGAAACTATACTTTAAGTTCAACGTTTCACCTCCTTTCATAACGTATATCTTGTCAATGACATTATATGAAACACCACAGCAACTAATGTCGGGTTCTATTTCTTTGATGTTTATATCGTCTGCCTCTGTCAAAAGTTTCAATAGTTCTTTCAAAACTTCATGAGGTGCAATGACATATGAGTTCACTTTTACAGGGTTGTGTTCGACCAAGTTTAACATTATACTTAAAGCTTGACAAATCTCTCCTGAGTTTGAAGTTTGTCTTTAAGTTGTTGGTAGTCATTTCGAATATCTGCAACAGAACTTAAGTCTCTGCTAACTTCAGGATATGTTGGTTGTTCTTTTACAGGAACAATTGCTATACCATCTTCGTCCTCGTATGGTTTCCCCACTTCAACATCTCTGTCTTTGACATTGACACAATACTTTGACTGTTTGTTTGAGTTGGTGAATTTAACTTCACATCTGCCACCGCCATTAAACCTTTGAAACACTTACGCTTCTATTTTTCGGAAATGACATTTTACTTAGAATAAAAAGATGGACGTATTCGAGTATCTCTTCGAATTGAAGCAAAACAAAGTTTACACACACAAACAATACAAATACATTGACAGAATAGTTCTTTACACAAACAATGGAAAATGTTATAGAATAGCAGTCTTTGCTGAACCTAAATATTTTCATAAAGCAAAGAAAGTTGGTATAACTGAAATGGTGAAAGTTCTTGAAGCAGACAAAAATATAACAACAAAACTTACAGATATTTCTAAAGGAAAGTTTATCTTACAATATTATGTCAAAACTGGCGTACTGTCAATATTTGACGGAGAGAAGTCAGTTCAAGAACAACTTACTGACCTGCTGCCAAAATCTGCTCGATGGAAGCTGTCGTTATGCCAATCTGAGGAGCCCCAGCAGGTTTCATCGAACGAATCTTCAAAAGAGCATCTTCCGTGAAAAGTGCTATTGGTTTTTGTAAACTTCTTTGCTCTCAGTTCATCTGGACCGTCTCTGTCACCAGTATATTGTATTTGTACAGTACCAACAGTTGAAATACCACCCATAAAGTCTTCTGAGTCAGCAAATGGAATGCCAAGCCAAAAGTTTGAACGGTCTCCATTTGTATATTGAGTTTTTTGAGCTCCTGTATGAGTCCATACTTTCACATATGGCATAATAGAACTTTGCATTTCAGGGTTTATGGTTGTTGTGAAGTTGTTGTTAAAGTTGCATAGCATCTAATGTCAAGTTGTATGACCTCATATCCTCAACTGTAGAATATTCTTCTCTTGGATAATATTTGCCATCTATGTTTATATGATATTTAATACGGGGTTGTAGAAACAAGAATAGTCATTTATAGTTCGTCTGAACAGTACAAACATAGTATCTGCATGTTTCATTGCAGTTGTTAAAGCAATATCTGTTCTTGCACCTGGGTCAGCACTTTGGTTTCCAACTTCACCTGCAAAGTCTTTGACAGATATTTGGTGTATAGGGAACATAAGTGGAACTGCAATATATTTGGCAGCTAAAGCATTTGAAATATCTGGGTCCAACATATAGACTGCAAGTCTGCTTTCTATTCTCTTACATTCAAATTTTTCGCATGTGAACTTAACTGGGTCCAAGCAGTTCCAGCAGCATTGAAATAATAGTTTACTTCATTGTTGAAGTTTGAGAAACCAAAGTCTAAGTTCAACTTTGTCTTTGCAAAAGTCACAGAACTTGGCTCCACCAGTTCCAGCTATAGTAATGCTGAATGGGTCTTGTGTTGGTGCAATGACTAAGTTATTTTTGCTTGGAGTAAGTTCAATAGAAATTTTTCCTGCCCAGTTTGGCAAGTATCTTAAAAACCTGAAGATGAGGAAAGATGACAAAGGAACTCTAAGTTTCAGTTTTACTTTAGTGGCAGCAGTTCCATCTGAACCAGAAAGGTTAACATAAACTCCTGGAACGTTAGGGTCAAGTCTTCTTATTTTCTCAATATTTGCATACTGGTCTGTTTGTTCTCTAGCTTGTGGTTGTACTGAGTTTCTCAAAGCGAACCATTCATAGTTTGCCCATGTTACTGTTTGAACTAAGTCAGAGTTAGAATATATCTTATATCCCATGAAAACTTCTGGAGCATATTGGTATCCGACATAGAAAATTCCATTGCAAACCTTTCTTGTCAGACAACTTGGCAGAAGGTTTTATTTCAATGTCTTGTTCCACGTATAAGAATGAGTTGTCAATAGAAATAATATGAAACCTGTCGCAAGCAATATCTACTGTTGTTGAAGAACCTTCTCCAAAACTCACCTACGTTTCCATAAGAAACAGCAGTTGTATATTCGTAAGTTCCAGGAACTATTTCTGACCTTCTAATGGCATTGTCGCATTCGTATACCATTCGGAAACATTTTCCGTTCATGGCATCCAAAACTGTTGGCGTTATATTCTGAGCGGCGTACATTTCATATGGGTAAAAATATAGAATAGTTGGATTTATTGTCATAATAGAACCCACTCGGACCAAGCTTTACTTTCTTCCTGACTGAGTTTTTAACTCTTCTTTTTCCTTCATTGCCACTACTTTCACTAGATGAAGTTACTTCTTCACTACTTTCACTTTGTTCTACTCTTCTTCTTTGGTGTCGCTTTTGGTAACTTGCCCTCTGCTTCAAGTTGTTGCATCTTTGCCTCATGTTTACCTAGTATGTTGTAAATTTCCCATGTCCTTTTTGCCTTTGGGCTCTGGTCGCCCATCTCAGGTAACCTATATCCTAGAAAGATTTTGTCATAGTTTGTATTTGAGTCTTCGCGTATTGTTTGCATGACTCTTTCCTGAGTTTCCGGTTCAAGCTCTTCAAACAGAGCTTGTCCATATGGAATATGCTCGTTTCCAAATATATGTTTTTGTAGCCATTCTGGTTTTCTTTCCATGTTACCAATAATATCTTTTGTGAATGGGAAAGCTTTTACCCAATGTTTCAGTCTTGCGTCATTTATTTCTGTAGTTGGTTTTATTTTGTCAAGGAACATGTTTTTCAATACTAACATTTCATTTGGTACTGTCCATTTGAGTTTTCTTAAATATCATCCCTTCTCGGTTCATTGTCTGCAAAGTAAGTTTTTATGACATTTTGTAAACTTTCGTTTGCAAGGTCATGTACAATAGGTTCTCTTCCTTCTCCCTCCCTAACTTTCTTTCTAAACTCTTCACCAAATATACCATCTCTATGGTTCTGTGTAGTTCTTTGAGATAAATGTTCTAGAACGTCAGGTGTTATATTTCCATCAGCCATGTTCATTTCATACTGGTCCAAAATATCTGCATCTTTCATATCTTTCAATGGCATTAAAGCCGCGCTGAAAATACCAGCTATATCTGGTTCACCATTCACTTCCATTGCGTCTACAACTTCTTGGAATTGTGGTTGTAAGTTTATGAACCACCTATCCGGATTAGCTTTATGACCCCATCTCATTGTAGTTCCATAGTCTGCAGAAACAAAAGTAGGTTTGTTTCCATATTGGTTAGGTTCTGAATGAACTTTAAACAATGTTTTCATTTCTATATGTTTTGTTGAAATTTAACCTTTTATTTTATTTCACCGAGTTCAGCCAAAGATTGAACGTTATATGGTCGTAAGTAAAAGGATTGTTGTATTTGCGTACACTTTCTTTCAGTTCTTCCATTCTATGCTGAATATTTTCATCTGATGTTGGAGTCTTTTGTATGTCGGTGAACATTTTTCGATATTCTTCTACTATGTCAGCCGAATTTTTCTTAGACTCTTGGAAAGATTCCATATTCACCTCATACTCTTGTTGAGGGTCAAGATTTTTCGGCTGTTCCAAATCTTCATCTAGTTCTGTGAAGTTAGTTTCCAAAGGAGGGACTTGTTTGTTTCCTTCAGGCTCTTCTAGCTGTTGTTGCTGAACTATTTCTTCCATGTCTGGTTGTATCTGAACTTCTTCCTGTGGAGTTTCTTGTACCTCATCTGCTGGCATTTCATATATTCCGAGACCGTTTTTAAAAAGTTCCCTATTTAAGTCATCCGCATTCATAACCCTTTCTTCTTTCGTTCCGTCTCTATTTTTTACGCGTTTCATGAAGATAGTTGAATTATCATTTATCTCTGACACCAAATATCTCGGAGTAAATTCAGTCATGTCATTTGGATGATATGCTATTAAATCATATCCCTTAGCGAGCTTGTATTTTCCAGGTTTGAAATTATATCCCATTTGGTGCTGAACCATAAAGCTAAATAGGTTCGGGTCAGGATTTCCTTCCTTGAACTTTCTAATAGCTTCTTTATATCTGTCACTAAAGTCAAGAGTATCTGGGTAACCATAATTTTCCTTAAGCATTTTTAAGAATTCTTGGTTTCCTTGTTCTCTACTTCTTTTATGTCCTTGCTCTGTTTGTGGTTGTTGCTGTGCAGTGTTTTGAACTGTTGGTTGCTGTGCAGGGTTTTGAACTGTTGGTTGTGGTGCTGGATTTTGAACTGTTGGTTGCTGTGCTGGATTTTGAACTGTTGGTTTTGGTGCATGCCTGTGTCTGTGTCCATGTGACGATGTAAATGTTTTAGGTAGTCCTGGTGCAGGTGCTTCTCTTGGAGGGTTTGGTGGTATATAAGTTCCACTAGCTAGTATATAAGTTCCACCAGCTGGTATATAAGTTCCACCAGCTGGCACATATGTTCCATCTGCAGCATAATGTCCTACCTGACTTTTCGTTTTTAAGAAAGCATTTACTAGGTCTGTTTTGGTCTGTTGTAACTCTTTTTCTTGACTTTCCACAACAGTTGCTCTAACGGCGTCATAGGCACTTTGAACTGCCTGTCTCGTTGCTGCATCTGTTATTTTCGTCATATTTTGTGCTACTTCTCTTAACTCTTTGTCGAAACCTTCAGACTTCAGTTTCTTTCCAGATGAGAAGTCGTTCACTAGTTTCACCTTACTATGAAGAGCTTCGAAGGCATTCTTAAAGTCAGCATTCATTAAAGCTTCATTTGAACTGTCTTCATCCGCTTGTATTTTTGTCCTTATTGACCCTATAAGTTGGGCTGCTTTGGCGTTGGCTTGGGCATCTAACCAGTCATTATTAGCTTTTATATATTCTGCGCTTTTCATTGCCTTTTGCATGGCTGCGTCGTTATTTTTACTTTCTTGTGCTAAGTTTTCATACTGTACGGTTTGGTTTTGCAACTGTAAAAGTTTTTCTGCCTTTACATTTGCTTCAACTTCTTTTTTATACTCATCGCTATCCATATATGTCTTCATGGCTTTTTGTTTTATCTCTTCATCTTTCAGTACTTTATATTGAGTAGTATGGTTTTTCAAATTTATAACATCTTGTTCCATTTTTGCTACTTCTGCTGCTTTTTCTGACACTTTTTTCGCATATTCCTCTGTACTTAGTTCTTTCAGTTGTTCTTCTTTCTTCTTTTTCTCTACGTTTAACTCATTGAGTTTCTTTGTGTGTCTGTCATATTCTAGTTTCTTTTCGTTTTCACTTATTTGTTTCTGTATGTCTATGTTTGACTTTTTGACATCTGTTATTTGATTTTTGAGTGAACTCAAATTCATTTGACTTTGAGGGTTATAAGCTGTTCCGTCTGCAGCTCCACCATAGCCTGCCATTTTCGCTAAAAGTGCCGCTCTTAAACCTCCACTCTGTGCACCAATAACTCGGTTTAAAAGCATAGGGTTGCTTGACATTTGTTGCAACATAGTGGGGTCATTCATAATTTGTTGTTGCAACTGTTGTTGTGGTGTCAGTTTTACTATTGGATGTTTCAATGCTCTCTTCCTCTTACGTATATTCTTACGTAGCTTACGTGGCATTTTAAGTGAAGTAAAAAACGGTTTTTGATAGATGTTTATATGACACTTTTTGTTCAGCACAAAAAACTACTCGGTCAAAGTGTTGTCAGTTTTGTAAAATAACCGTCCTATCTCATTCTATAATGGGGAAAAGGCTTCTCAAAGTATACTTCCTTGGAACGCCTGTAACTTTTCCTGTAGCGACGATAGACCCTTACTTGTCCGGACAAAGTTATACTAAACATCTTCAGGGCTAGAGGGCACGAAGTGCCTGGAGGCCCCACTACCTTTTTTTTTTTTTTTTTTAAAATGGATGTGCAATATGTTAACAAATATGTTTGCGTGATTTTCATTTATGAAATCAAATTGATTGTGTAATCGAACAATTTGTCACTTTTTAAAATTTCATAAATCAATTTTTTTGAATAAAATTATGAAGAGAACTGTTCCATCACTAACACCAGCAGGCAGGGCACCTGTTAGTAAACCGCCTGTCAATAGAGCACCTATTAGAAGAGCACCAATGGCAGATAAAAAGAAGAAAGAAGAAACAATTTGGCAAGCTGCAGATAGTGGTGATATTGAATTAGTGAAGATACTTCTTCAGAAGGGCCAGAACGTCAATTCTAAAGATAAAGAAAAGAACACGCCACTTATGTTTGCTGCTCGTCAAGGAAATTTATTTATGCTAAAATATTTAGCAGAAAACGGAGCAACAATTGATGATAAAAATGCACAGGGATATACAGCATTAATCCTTGCAACTCTTAGTGAGAAAATAGATGCAATAAAGTTTCTTGTTAATAGACATGCTTCTATAGAAACACGAGATTCACGTGGAAACACGCCATTTCTTTTGGCGGCTTCAAGAAATTTATCACTTTTGCAATATTTTCTTGAACTAGGTTCTGATATAAATGATACTAATAGAGATGGAATGAATGCGTTAATGATTGCTGTTAGAAACAAGAAAGATGATATTGTAAATTTCTTGCTTTCCAAAGATGTTCCATTAAATGAAAAAGATAAAGATGGTTTTACTGTTTTGCATCATTGTGCGAGCATAGGAAATGCAAATATAATGAGAATACTTATTGATAAAGGGGCTGATATCGATGCTGTTGATAAAGGTAGAAATACTCCTATTATTATTGCAAGCCAAAAATGCTTTTTTGAATGTGTTGTGATGCTTGAGAATGAAGGTTGCAATATCAATGCTAAAAATTACTTGGATAACACTGCTTTGATGGAAGCATCTGCTTCTGGTAACTTCAAGATTGTTGAATTCCTTTGTAAAAGGCATGCCGATAGAGATGGAGCTTATGATAAAGCAAAGACAACTGAAATCTCAGATTTCTTAATGCATTTTAAAGATGATTAAGTTAATCGAATATTTCATTACTAAAATACTCAATTTTTATCTTCAATTACTAATATTTTTTTTTTTAATTTGTTAATTAAATTAAATTGGGGAAAAGATCTGCCTTATATTGCTAATGTCTTTATATATCCTATTAACTTCAAGGATCTATGAAAGTGTTTTACTGAAAAAATGAAAATTTCTTTTAATAACTGGGGATATTTCAAATGGAATGTTGGAAGATTAAAAAGTACTGTATTTCATATAAATCAACAACTTTTTTTTAGAAGCAAACAAAAAAAGTATTTATTATTATTTATTAAACGTAAAAATAGGTAATAAAATTAATTGATTATTGCACAAAACTCTTCGAAATCAATTGTATTATCATGATTAGCGTCGAGAGCTCTAATTGTAGCAAAAGCATCAGACTCTGTTACATTTCTGCCCATTTGCTTTCCGAGCATAATAACCTCGCTCAAGTCAAGTCTCTGATTATGATCTTTATCGCAAAAATCGAAAATCCTTCTTAAGATTTCTCTTTCCGTAAGTCTATACATTTCTGAGCAAAATTGCAAATATTCATCAAGTTGTATAAGATGATCTTTGTTAGAATCATATGTCTCGAAAAGAATTATTACCATTAATCTTTCCAAATCGTTACCTTCTTCTTCTAAAATTTGTGCAACGACATCTCGTGAAAGAGCACCTGTGCCATCTATATCTAGTTTTTCGAACCTCTGTTTGAACTTCTGGATCTTTGAAGCCGGCAGTCTTGACATTTTGACACTTTTTATTTTTCGAATTTTGAGTGTGAGACATAAATTATTTACGAATAGAATTGCTATGGACCAAATATAAGTTTTTCATATTTATGAAACCTCAATCTTTAAAACAAAATCAATAGAAATCAGACAATAAGTAGTTCTAAGCTATGTAAATTTACCCAGAGAATATATGATATTTATAGTTCTATTTGGTATATTCATGGTTCCGCTTTATTAAGATGGTTTAAAAATAAGAGTTACTTGAGTATTTTATTTCACTATGCGAAAAAATCTGGAAAAATCCGAGTACAGTTTAGGTTTCAACTATGAAACTCTGCAAGAGTTTATAAATCAATGCCAATATATCATAGTTTTTAGCAAGCATATCATTCCAATAAAGAAATGAGGTAACAATTAAGCATACTCTTGATCTAGCAAAAAATTATTCTAAAATGTTGTTTCCAGACTAAAAGAAAACAGATATGAAGGGAATTCAGGAAATAATGTATTAGGTGATAAGTGTATGATTGAATCTGCATATGAATTTGCGAACACATTCTATGTTTACTGAAAGAATTATCGAATAAGGATAATGGATTGAGCTCGTATTCTTCTATGTTCATCTCAGTATTAGTAACTTGTATGAATATTAATGAGATGTAATATAAATATTCGATGGAGATTGGAATTCTGATTTAATTTCTATTTAATTGATAATGTTTCTATGTAAAAAATGAACTTCACAAATGTGCAATGCTATTTTGCAGAAACCAAGAATGAATAATGACGTAATTGGAAATAAAATTTTAATGAATTCTTTTGTTGAGTTTCTGCAGCATCGATTTAGCCCTTGCGTATATATATTTGCTTCCGAGGAAGCCAAAAAAGCTTTTCCTGATTATAAAAGCCTAATACGCTGTGCTTTTGAAGCTGCAATTGAAAATAATGGTATCAAATTTCGAATTATATTTCCAGATGAACTCTACAAAGAAGATATATTATTTGAATCAATGAAAAAATTAAAAAGAACTACAGCAACTTTCCCAGATCCCACTCAAAAAAGATATGAATTTTCAACTATATCATCATTACGCAAAAAGTTAATTAAATACGATTTTCTTTCATACCATAACTTCTGTGATATACCCGTTGGTACTCTTGCTGTCATGTCCGGTCAAGAACTTCCGGCTATTCCAATTGCTTCATTTCCTAAATGGGCGAGAGGTTTTATTCAAGATACAAAGGCAAATATCATTAAATTACCAGCTAATGATCCAATTGCATCGATGACAAAATGGGTACAAATCGTTTTAAACAAAAAATACGAAAACATCGTAGCGACCACTCAAGCAAATTACGCCAAATCATGGAGTGATCTCAAACAAACATTTTTAAGCCTGTTAGATCAATACACAGGCATTCAAACAAAATTAATCGAATTAAAATACTACGCAGACATAAAACTACAACAAAAGCAGTATAAAGAAGCTTCGAATGCTTATTCACTACTCATAAGTAATACTAAATCAGACCTTTTAGCTGCAGAATCCCAGTTTATGCTTTCAATTTGCGATATTCTTCGCGGAACACCCGGTGGACAGACATTACAGTCACTATCGACATCAATGCAACAATCCAGATCATATCTACATATCGCCAAATGCTCTCTCGTTGATTTTTACGTAAGAGCAACAATTGGAGCGAATCCAATCGTTTCTTTGAACCCTCTTGTTGGCGTTTCGAGCTCAAAAATATGTAAGTTCGTTGCTCCTTTCGCCAAAGAACAGATTGCCCATCTTCTTCAGAAGCCACGTCATAGTGCACAAATTTTTGCACAAACCGCTGTAGATTTTTCAGGATTAGAGCTCACAAATTATGCGACCAATGATCTAATAGCGGCTTTGACACCTTTGAAGAATGAGAAATGGGATTTCCTCGTTCAAAGTATAATGATGCAGATTAATGATCAAAATTCCATCCCGGAAGACCTCAAAAATATTCTTTCCAGTTGCCAGACCGTTATTTACCCTTGCGTTTTCGAAAATGTCCTCAAAGGAGGAAGATATAAATGCGGATTTATTTCTGCAAAGCCATGCTCTTTTTATTCCGAAGGATTCATGTGCGCAGAGCCATTAGAATACGAAGGAGAGTGGGTAGAAACAGCAGAAAGGCTTTTCGGAGCTTATAAATCCGGAACCTTCTTTAATGCTTCTTTTCTTGAGCATAAGGAGTGCTTGGTCGGCGAACAGGTTGATATTAGAACACTTCTGATGTCTGATTGTGGAGAAATTCAAATTTCTAAATTGAGATTAAAATTGTCCGGAGACGCAGAAGCAGATTTGACTCTCGCAACCATATCCAGGACGACCATGGCTGATGTAAACCTCTCTTTTACGCCAACAAAAGGAGGAATTCTCAAAGTTGAAGGTGTAGAATTCTGTTGGGGCTCAACGCACGTGGATTTCTACGTTGATTTCAAGAAACCTCTCGTCTTTACAGTATATGATGACGCTCCGAAGATGAAAATTGAGGTTCTTGATAAAAAGATGACATTTGTTGAGGGAGAAATCTGCCAATTTACCTTTAAATTGACAAACGGACAGAAACCTTTGACGCACGTATTATTCTTTACAACTGGTCTTCCTGTAAAGCTCATAGAACCAGAAATTGAAGAAGTTTGTCAAATGTATCCGGTTGGTCAGATGAATTCCAACGAAGAAAAGTTTTTCCGCATATCCATTTATGCCAAAAACTTTGGTTTTTACCATACCCACCTTTTAATCTCGTATTGGAACAAAGATGAAGGCCCTGCGAGATATTTACACCATGATTTGATGTGTAACGTCACAAAGAAGGCTGATTTGCAGATAAAGAGGACAGATAGTTATATTACTATACGTCCTCCACCTGGATCTTCATCAATTGGCTTTACTCACCCTTATTCGAATCCAGATCCTTTCACGCAAATATCCAAACTTAAAAACGATACCATAGGAGATGTTACTACGTTCAGACTTGTATCGGAAGACACAAATCATAAGACAGTTTTGCCAGATTTCGTAATTCCATTTTTTTTCAACGATACAATGAGATATTGGTATAGTACTAAGTTCGGATATTGCTCTGTTCCACTTCAACAGTTTGTTCATCCACTAAGAGTCTTAGTTTCAAGAGTTAGTTTCGGAAATTACAGATTAACTCTCAAAAACGCTGGAAAGGATCCGATCAATGATGTGAAAATCATTGTCATTGAACAAGAAAGTCCTGTATCATATATTTTGTCCGGAAAAAGCATTGTTGTTGTTGATAAGTTGTTGCCTAACACAGATGTTTATGTTGATCTTAATTTCGTGTTGTTTGAAAAGAAGGTTGTTGCAAACCTTTTGATTTCATACGAATTGTTTTGTATTTCTGAAAAGATTGTTATTGAATAAAATATTTTTCGCTATTCTCTGTTTTGTTATTAAATATATAATTTTTGCCTTAAAAGTAGTCAACTCCAGTTATGATAAGTTAATTGATTTATGAAAAAATTTGACAAAATTAAAAATGAGTTCTTCATCTTCTACTACAAGTACAACATCAACACCTCAAACATCTTCACAATCATCAACAACTACATCTTCAAGCACATCAAGAGAACAATCACCGTCAACAAGAAATTTCAGAGCTTTATCACCATTTATTACACCAGATAAGCAATTGGATAGAAATAAATATAATCAATTCCTGAAAAATATGGATGTAATTGAAATGCATTACTATTCTCAGTCATTTAAAAAATTGGCACCAAGATATGATCACTCCATTGTTGAACCAGCTCAGAAAATGTTAAATAAAAGACGCTACAGCAAAATTGCAACATACATCTTCTTAGTTATTATTATTTGCATTATAATTTTTAAGATTGATATATAGTTTTAATTAAAAGCTTATATGCGGCCTACTTTTCGAGCAGTTCTGATGTAATAGTTAAGATTTGCGAAGATTAGGATGATATCCATTTAAATTTGTTATTGTTATTTTTATTTGTAAGAAACAGATTGATATCATGCGATATGTTTCTATTTTGCCTAAATTATTTCATTATTTTTATTAAATATCATATTTTAATGACTTTATATGGTAAATATTTTGGAAATTTAAAAAATATTTATATAAAACAAGTACATAATAATATTTACTAACAATATAATGATTCAAGATTCTCGAATGAATAGCTATTGATCATTTTTGGTGGAATAATCTTATCATTAAGAGCAGCTATTTTAATACATTTCTCAAGAGGTTCGAAAAGGTTGTTGTCTTCGGCTTCCAGGTCAGTATACTGATGAGCAAGTTTAGGTGGTGGAAAATAAGAGTTAATTTGAGGAGCTGTCTGCGCAGAACTGGAGCGCATCCATATCTTTATTTCTGTTTCATCTTGGCCTTCAAATTTCTGAAAACAACCGAACCTGGCTAAAAATAATTTTGCACAAGTTGGAAACATCTGCCGTGCAAGTTTTTGGAACTTCTGGAATTCTTTTTCTGAATAAGGAAGCGTATCATACTTCGCTGATTGGAAAATTGAAGCTGATCTGAGCAAATCCAAATAATCAATTTCAACAGGAAGCTTTGGGATGTTTTCTATGCAGTAAATCATCTTTACGAAGTATGTTATTTCAAAATTCTTCATTTTTACATCTTTCATAGCTTTTCTCGTTTCATTTGATGGGGTTATGAAATTGAACAAAGGAAAATTAGTTTCGCAGATCGGATATGGGAGTTTTGATTGAGGAATTTTGTTGTTCAAAGCAAACAACAATAATATACTGATAAACGTCATAGATGTGAATCCATTTGGACTATAATGTTTATCGTATTCGGTCAAAAGTTCAGAAGACATCTGCATTTCAGAAATCTTAACGTCTTTCAAGAGTTCATCGAAGTAAGGTCTCAAAAGATTCTCATGAATCTGTTTGAACGAGTTGTTGGAAGTAAATCGATATGAAACATAAGCTAATTGTGAAGGATTAAAGTCTTTGAGTAATAGTTGATAAATATTTGATATCGCGTATTCAGAAATAAAAGGAATTAACAAATGAGGCATGTTAATATGGATTGCTTGTGGAATTAATACTGCAGCATAATTTGAAATGAAACTGTATGTAAGAATATGAGCGACGAACTGCCAAGTTTTCAAATTATTACCATCTAAAAATAAATATAGCAAATCCCACTTAATATCAATAAAAGCGAATTGTAATTTGTCTTCGAGGAAAACAATCTTTGGTTTGTTTACCAATTTAATGATTTTTGTCTCAAAATCTAATTGACAAAGTCTTTCATCGTAAGAAAAGACATAATCATTATCGCACGATGAATCAATAATGGCAATGAATTTCTTTGGTATGTAAAATATCAATAATGGTCCAATTGGATATAAAAAATGGTTTTGGTATTCAAATGGAGTTAAAAATGTAATCTGGCTATTAGTTTCAGCAAATATAAACGTAGTTTCCGAAGCGTTTTTATAAATTAACGCATGAATATTGTTGATACTAAAAACATCGATAGGGCCGGCTTCAAAATTGGCATAATCGATTTTAAATGTTGATACCATCTTCATTGTTTCATATGACATAAGAATTAAATTGCTATCTGATGTTCCAATATAAAATAATTGATCTATCCGTCTGTAATGAATCCATTTGACGTTTTTAAGAAGGTGTTTCTGTTTAGTGAATGATATATTTGAATTTTTGAGTTTAACCCCAATTTTGCAAAGATCGTTATCAGAAACATAGATAAAATATTGGATATTACCTTCTTTTATTGTTGGGTATACTTTAAATACTATTTCTAGATTTAAAGAATTGACTTTTGTATCAAAATGCCGAAAGTTCATCAATCTTTCATTTAAATCATAAAAACAGAAGTATTCATATTGATCCGAAATTGTAACATTCGTTATGTTTTTCGTTTTAAAGTCTGATGCAAATGAAAATAAGCGAAGAGGATCGCTTTCTAAGATATATAATTCTAAATCATCGTTACTTTTGTAAGAGAGTATCATTTTATCGTCAAGTGTCGATGATAAATAATGAAATGTATTTGATGAGCTAGGAAATACAGAAGACGTATCTCCTACTGAACGAAATTTTATCATAAATGCTAAATTGAATTCAATTTTATCGGCACTCTCAAAACTTCGATATAATAAAATGGACATCTATATGATTTTAATATTTTTTGAACAACAAGGATTTTTTTGTCATGTAAATTTATGTTTTATGATCAGAATCACCAAATGCTGCCGTATCAATATCTATTCATATATCATGGAATACTTCATTAGGAGAATGTATGCATCAAGAAAATAAAATAATAATCAATGTGAAGGGAATAAAAATTAATCATTTTTCGGATAATATAAGAATTAAGCAATATACCATAATGGTTTTACTGCATTGATGTATTAAGATTGGAAGTCAAAAAAAATTAATCCATAATAAAATAGAAACGGTAAAACTTTATTTTACAAACAGTTTATCTAATATAGGAGCAAATCAATGTGTTGATGATATTATTTGAAATCTAACTGAAAGTCATCATCAATTGTGTCGTTATCGCTCTCTGTTCTAAACTCATTCTTTTCATACTTATCGTGAGCCTTATTTTGTATAGTAGAGGTGCTTGATTTCCTCTTACGTTTCTTTTTGACTCCAGATTTTTTGCCTTGTTCTTCTCTGGAAGCAATATACTCATTGTATCTTGTAGTAAACTCTTTTTGGAGCTTGTCGGACATTTTAATGTTCTCATCATCATAAACTCTCTTCGGCCAATTTCGGGCGATCATAGTTATTGAGGGTTTTGATGTACATTTCGATAATTTTGCTGTTTCTTCGTTATCAAAATCGTATGTTTCATGCATGTTATAGATTTTAATTAAGGAAGATGGATGTTTAACTCTTTTTTCATTTCCACGATCAATTCGATCTTCAATTAATTCAAGAATTGTGTGCGATTCAAGGATTTGTGCTGCTGCATTGTCTGTTGCACCTGGGAAAATATCATCAAAGTTGTAAGGAGATTCATCATCCGTTATTTTTCGAAAAGAAGGTACTTTTATTACATCATTTGGTAATTCGTTTGGTTTATTTGATTCTATATATTTATTTGAGTGAATTGTTTCACCATGGTTAGTCGAATCAATTGCACTCATTTTTTTGAAAAAAAAACTTTTAAAATGTTATTGAAAATGTGATAATTAGTTATACGATCTAAACATCCATAAAAAATAGGAAAATTATGCGTTTTTTAAAAGGGGAACTCATTTTTTAGACCAAAAAAGTGGCACCTGAGCATATTGTTTCTTCTTTATCTGATCATCGAAACGGAATTGAGCCACGTTATTAGTATGAAACAATGATATACTAGGGACTAAAGAAGATTTGTATTACAAAAACCCAATTATTCGATGTTCAACTCATCACATCATGCATTAAAGTTGATACCTTTATTTTTTCGAAATATTACAACAGTAGCAACCTTACGTATTACCAATGATAGCCAGAGTTATAAATATGTTTTCTTATGAATAACTAACGCTAGTCTTATGTGACAATTAGTTAGTGGAAGCATCTTAAATGTGAATTTAGAAAAATCCATACATAATTCAATATATGTTTATAATTGAAAATAACATAACAAAAACACTCATTGGCCAAAATATATTTCTGCGGAATTAAACATATTTATAACTCAGATGAGTAGTATTTAGAATATCAAGAAATCACGCTAATGCATTCTCAAACATTTTTCAAGGATTCAGTTATATGAAGCAACAAATGAGGTTGGCATCGTTACTCCATACAACTGAATCCTAATGCCAAACTAATGGAAATGATATGATTCCATTCCACGCAGACAATGACGGCGAAGAGATATCCTTTCAAATATAGCTAGTGACAATGTTAGCATTCATGGAAAAACAAATTATAGCCTAAGATAACAAAATCGGATTAGTATCTGAAGATCTAAATGCAAATAACTCATAAAATAAATTGAGATATTAATTCATGAAGATATTTTTACTTTTTTGATGAAAATAATCCTGCAGCTGCTGTTTTTGTAAATTTAGAAAGATAAGAAATACTATTTGAGACTATTTTTTCTGCGTTGATGTAACAATTTTCTGTGAAAAAATGGGTAAAAGTATTAAAATCGTAATTTCCTATTATGTTAGTAAATTCAACGACTCCTTGTCCTTTTGTTGAATTTGATTCAACATATGAATCTGAAATAGTCAAAATGGAGTCTTTATCTTGTTGAAACATGTACTTTGCAATGTTTTTTAAAAATATGCAGTGATCAACATTAACTGTATACCAACAAAAAAATAGAACTTGGTCTATGTCTGTTCCGCATTTGTTTCCAATAACATTGCAATAAGAAACTATTTGAGTAAATAATTCATTATCAATAAATGCAAGTGATTGACTTTTAGTTTGGCTATTTTCTCTGAATGTTGAGAAATTACATGTACCGGAACTTCCCAAGAGTCCAATAAATATTGAGGACACAGTTTTGCATTTGTTGTTTGTGATATTGTTATTCTCAAAAAGGATATCACCATATGCAATAAAAAATGTAGCACCTCCTTTTTCTTCATTTTCTCCGCATTTAAAAACTGAAACTTCAATCGCATAGTTTTTATTAGAAGGAGAATATTCAGCGCTTTGATGAAATGCCATATCTGCTGATTCTGCTACTGATTTGTAATAACAAGTTCTTTTTTGAACAAACTGTCCTTCTGCTTGGCAGTCGTAGTAAACAGATCCACCTCTTGAGGTGGAACTGCAGTTATCAAATATAGTTTGTTCAAGTAATGTGCAGATTTCGTTTGATCTTTTAATGTAAATTGCGCCAGTTTCTTGGCATTCTTCAAAGAAGCAAGTAAAAATGAAATAATTGTTAAGACTGGTATTGTCAAAGATCGCTGTTCCATTTCGTATATTATCATACGTAAGTTGATTGTCAAGATATTCTTCCCGGCTGAACTTTTTTGCATTTTTCAAATTTAATCTGTGTTTCTACATCAATTGGCGATTTAATATGTTCATTCATCTGATAAAAACGATTCTTCATCTCTTTGTTTTGTATCACAAAGTTTATTCATGAAAGTTTTTTCATCAAATTGTCTCATTTCGATGGTAAAAATATTTTACAGATGTAAACTATCTGAAATCATGTTCGGTTTATAAAAAAAGTTAAAAGATTTTATTTTTGACTACTTTATGCGAATTAGATTGAAATCAATGACATCAAATGTATTTTGACAATCTCTTGGAAACAAGCTAATCATTAGAAACAATAATTTTATCTTTAATTTAATTTACTATTCCTTGAATAAAGATTTTAAGTTCAAATGGTGGTGGATCGTCTTCTGTATCAGGAAGTGGTGGTCGGATGATTTTAATAGCAATGTATTTAATGACATCAAATGTTAAAGGATCGAAATTTTCTGTTGTGAAATTCATGTGAACATAAACTGATTTTTCACCAAAGAATGTTTTGCATGATTCGGATAAAATTGTTTCATTAGTGATATATAAATGACTAAGTTTAGGAAATGCATTCTTATATGTTGAGTTAACACTGAAATTGCCAGCAATAAAAATATCAATTGGGTTAGAAATACTTCCAAATGGACTGTAACCAATTGAAATGTTATTGTTAATGAATGTGATGTTTCCGAGATTACTGCAATATTGGAATGAATAACTTGAAATCTTTGTAACACTTTCGGGAATTGTTAGATTGTTAATCAGTGAACAATATTTAAATGAACTGATTCCAATGTATTCAACGTTGTTCGGAATAAAAATGTTTATTAATGATTTACAAAAGAAAAATGAGTTATCACCAATCTTTGTAACATTTTCTGGAATATCAATACTAATTAATTTTGTACAATAATAGAACATGTAATTAGTGATTTCTATAATTTTATTTGATAAAGTTACAGTTGTTAATGATGTACATGAACTAAATAATCCTTGGCCAATAATCAAAACATTTTCTGGAATATTAATACTTGTGATTGACATGCAACTTTCAAATGCATAATTTCCAATTTCAGTTAAACTATTTGGAACAGGAATATTTGTTAATGCCATGCAATTACTGAATGATTTATCTCCAATTTTTGTGATTTCTCCTTTGATTTCAATAGTTGTTAATTTAGAACAAAACTCAAATAAATTATTGTTTACCAATGTAACTTTTTCTGGGATAATGATACTTTTAAGTTGATTACAATTACTAAATGAGCCTTCCCCAATTGAAATAATGTTGTTGTGGAGTTCAATACTTGTAAATTTAACTTTGTAGAAACAATATGAAGAAATATTAGTAACATGACTAGGAATGATATAATTTGTATCAGAAAATGATGGAATAACTCCGTAAATTGTGAAATTATTTTGACCATAAAATAAAATTTGTGAATCGCTCTTAAAATATGGATTTTCTGGGTGAACTGTTATGTTTCCTATGGGACAATCATTGATTGATGTTGGATCAAGATAATTAAAATTTTTTGGAAGAAAAAGTGATGATATTTGAGTATTACTGAAACAAAAGCTTCCTATTCGTTCTAAATTAGATGTTTCACTAATGTTAATACTTGTTAAGAAGCTACTTCCGAAAAATGTAAAATTATTTAGAGAAGTGACAGAGTCTGGTAATTCGATTGATGAAAGCATGTAATTGTAATAAAAACAGTAACTACCAATGCTACTTAATGATGGTGGAAGTAAAACTGTTGTTAAAAAGTAACAATTTTCGAATGTATAATCACTAAGGAATGTAAGCTTTTTGCATTCACTCAGGTTTGCTGTTTCGATGATGGTTGTGTGAAAACTGTACTTGCTGATGTTGACAATTTCGCTGTTCTCTTCAAATCTAATAGATGTGATCGCATTTTTACAGTTTTTAAATGCAAAATTAAACGTATTGGTGCTGCGAATCTCGGTCACGGATTGAGGAATGACTACTTCACCTTTATAATCTGATGAACAGGCAACAACGACTTTACCATCATCACTATATGCTAGAGTGCCAGTACTTAAGCTATACCAAAATAAAAAATATAACAAGATAAGCTTAATCTATGATCCACTAAACTTGAAGAAATTTCAATACGTTACTTTAAAAAGTTTTTCAAACTAATAAAATAATGTTAGTATATAATACATTTGCTGATATCCGATCAGTGGTATTCAAAAAATTGAATTCCTCTCAATATTTTATTTGTAACCATCAGAAAAATAAGGTGAAAAAAATTAGTTACAGATACAAATAAAATTTGTATGCAAGCATGGATTAAAATGAGACCCAAACTTGAAAGTGTGCTTTTTTGATGATTTTTTCATATATTATTTCCATAATATAATATTATTAAGATGTAGAAGCATTATACATTGATCTCTAGACAGAATACGTTCAATAGGAATAGTCGCAAAAACATATAGTCTACATTAGCATTTTAACTCATGAAAAGTTAATGGTACAGCCGAATTAGTTAAGGATGTATTTTACTACAAATTAATGTCGAATGGGTCCATTGTTAATGATTTAGCATAGTTAAATGCCCTAACCTAGGTCAGATATGTGAAATAAAGTTCTTTATTATTCAATATCATCTTGCATCGATATTTAATGCAATATATAGATAAGCAAATTACGTATATAATAATAATCATTGTGGCGCTTTCTTCTGATTTTACGTTATTCAAGGTTTTTTATCCAAACCGGTAGATTCGTCATTATTTTCTTCGTTATTGTTTGCACCATGTAAAAGTAGAATTTTTAAGGCTTCTTTATTGTCATTCTTAGATGCATATTGAAGTGCCGTTAATCCGTCATTATCTTTAGCATTAATTTCTGCACCATGCAAAATTAGAATTTCTATAGCTTCTTTTCTATTTTTCTCTACCGCATATTGAAGAGCAGTCTTTCCATTATTATCTTTAGCATTAATTTCTGCACCATGCGAAATTAAGATCTCTAAGGTTTCTTTACTGTTGTTTAGAGATGCCAGTTGCAGAGCTGTGACTCCACATTTATCTTTTTCATTTATATTGGCGCCTTCCGAGATTAATATTTCAACAATTTCTTGACAATTTTTAGCTGCTGCCAAATGAAGAGGTGTCATTCCATCATCATTTTTCGCGTGAATATTTGCACCTTTTGAAATCAAAGAATTTATTAATCGAGTGAAATTATGAAGGCATGCAAAATGAAAGGCAGTCATTCCATGCATGGCTTTTGAATTAGTTTCTGCAAAATGCGAAATAAGAAGTTCCATCATTTCTTTGTTGTTTAGAACATCAGTATATTGAATAACATAATTGCCATCATTATCTTTTTCATTCACGTTTGCTCCATTTGAGATGAGAAGTTCTGCAATTTCAATATTATTATATCCTACAGCATAGCAAAGAGGAACCATACCTGTGTAATTCTTGGAGTTAATGTCAGCACCATTCATTATTAATAGTTGTGCTAATTCTGTATTATTACGTGACAATGCAACATGAAGAGCAGTATCGCCTTTTATATTTTTTCATTAACATTGGCACCATTCAATATAAGAACCTCTGCGATTTCTTTATAATTTTCAATTGCCGCATAATGAATAGCAGTCAAGCCGCTTTCGTCTTTATCATTAATATTTGCACCATGTAATATCAGAAGTTCTACAATTTCTTTATTTTTCTTCTCAACGGCAACATGAAGAGCAGTATGGCCTTGTGAATTTTTTTCATTAACATTTGCACCGTTTGATATAAGAAGTTCTGCAATTTCTTTATAATTTCCAATTGCTGCATAATGAAGAGCCGTCAAGCCATTTTTGTCTTTAGCATTAACTTCCGCACCATTTAATAAAAGAAGTTCCGCAATTTTTTTATTGTTCTTATCAACGACAGCATGAAGTGCAGTCCATCCTTTTTTACCTTTTGCATTTATATCTGCTCCTTTGGATATAAGAAATGATGCCGACTCTGTAGTATTTTCAAGTGTTGAAATGAAAAGTGGCGTGCACCCTTTGTTATCTTTTGCATTGATATCTGCACCATGTAATAAAAGTAATTCCGATATTTCCGCACAATTTATTTCAGCTGCATAATGAAGCGCGGTGTAACCTTCATTATCTTTTTTATTGATAACTGCACCTTGTAATATAAGAAAATCTACAATTTCTTTATTGTTAAAAGCAGCGGCAAAATGTAGAGGAGTTCTTCCATTTTCTTCTTTTTCATTAAGATCTGCGCCATATTGAATAAGAAGTTCTGCAGTTTCTTTACAATTGTTATGTGCTGCATGATGAAGAGCAGTTAATTCATCTTCGTCTTTTTCATTAACATCTGCACCGTGCAATATAAGAAGTTCTGCGATTTCTTTATAATTAAAGGCAGTTGCGATTTGAAGAGCAGTTTGTCCACTATCATTTTTGTCATCAATATAGGGTGTCCAAAGGTGTGTTTAGCACAAACCTGAATACTGCGAATAGAAATAAACAAGTTACATATATATAAAGTTTATTTAAATATAATCACCATTGGATTCAATCACGCGTTCGCAGCGATCGATCCAGGCTTGAAAGACACGCTTTAAATCATCATGAGAAAATTGCTCAAATTGCTCTCTTACAAAATTTTCAAGATCATCTGGACTCGCGAATTTGCGTCCTTCAGCTCTCTTTTTTAGCGTGCCGAATAAATAAAAGTCAGAGGGTGCAATATCAGGTGAATAAATTGGGTTTGGAACAACTTTGACATTGTTTTCCACCAAGTAATTCATTACCTTATGACTTTTGTGAACTCTTGAATTATCAAAATGAATTGCAAACTTTTGTTTTTGTTGTTTGGATTTCTCAAACTCATCAGAATTGATAATTTGAGTAAGAACATTGTCAATTAGATACTGAGCATTCATCGTATTAGGTTTTTGAAGAATATCAATTGCGATGATGCCATTCACGCCCCAAAAAACCGACAACATCATCATTGGTGTGTCAATTTTTTTCTTCGGGAATGTTTGCGGATTTTCATCCTTCGGGATCCACATGATTTTGGCTTCTGTTGCATATTGAAACCAAGACTCGTCCCCTGTTACTAAAAAGCGAAACTTCTTGGATTGATACGCACCCAATATAGAGAGGAGCTCTTTCGAAGATTGGACTCTAGATTTTTTTTGAACTGAATTAAGGTTGTGCGGAACCCAACGTGTATACGCTAGTTTGTAGTTCAAATAATTGTGCAGATAATAACTGACTGTTGTACGTGGTATCTTTGTCATCTCCTCTATCCTTCTGAGTGATGCTCTTGGGTCTTCATCTAGCGCTTGAAGAATTGCTTTGATTTTTCTTTGATCCGGCGATTTTTTGTCAATTTTTATGATGGGCGCCTTTTTGTTCATGAAGTGATACATCCTAACATGATACGTTACAGTGGAATAGCTAGGAGCATCCATACCGAAGCATTTTACCAATGTCTCGTAGATTTTTTACAGTCTTTGCATTTTTTTGCAAGAGCGAGGATGTTTTCTTTATGATTCATTAAAAAAATGAAAAAAAATCCCGCCAAAATTTCCCGCGAAACCACCTCTTGTCTCAAAATTCATTTTATATCCCGGCATGGCGCCAAAATACAACATACTCATCATATACATATATTCATATTTTTTATTATATATTTATAATCAGCATATATCTCCTTTAATAGTCTCATATAGAGCACTGTGCTAAACGCACCTTTGGACACCCTATATTAGCACCATGCAATATAAGAAATTCAACTAGATCTTTATAATTTCTTTCAACAGCATTAAGAAGTGCAGTTTGTTCATTTTCATTTTTGTCATTAATATCAGCACCATGTGATAATAAAAGTTCGATTATTTCTTTATTATCAACAAAAGAAGGATGAACTAGAGCAGTAGATCCAGAATCATTTATTGCATTAACATCTGCGCCATTCGAAATAAGAAATTCTGCAATGCTTTTACAATTATATATAGCAGCAAAATGAAGAGCTCTCATTCCATCACTATCTGGAGCATTGACATCATCACAATATGAAAATAAATATTCGACAAGAGAAAGAAGCGAAAATGGAGGTGAATAAATAAAACTCTTCCTAAAATCTTTTGTAATATCAAGATTCATTAAGAAAGCTTGAAGGTTTAAGTATTCCCCGCATATTTCTAAATTGATATCAATATCATACTCATTCATTAAAAATGATATAAAATCAATATTGTTTGAAACAATTGCATAATTCATGCAATTTTCATCAGGATCTTGTTCTTTCAAACATTCATGAATGATTTCTGGATTTCCTCCTAGAAAAGAAAATTGGAGACATTTAAGTGTAATTTCTGATTTGAATTTTGTTCTTAACAACTTAAAACAGCCAACTGAACCATGATAACAGCATAATTCAAGAAGTGATAACTCATCTTCTGATTCAGGATAAAATTCATTGATGAGAATTTTATCTTTATCGAATAATTCATCTTCAATGAATTTTATAAATGATTCTTTGTCATCATCCATAATCGATTTGTATATTGAAATTTTTTCATGAATATCCAATGAATAATTTTCGTTTTCATATTTTTCAAAAATTTTCTGGTGATATCCGTCAATTGACAAGTTATAATCTTTATAAAATAAATACTCTAAAGCATCTTGGTGATAAAAATTTGGCTTAACATGAAATTCTTCATATGTCATTTTGAAAATTGTCCAATATGATCTTAAATATCGATTATTCAAAGTATGCGCAGTAAAAACCAGATCATATATTCTTTCCTGACGAACATTTCTTAATGGTACACTTAACCCTTTCTGGCATTCTCTCAATTTTTTTGACAACTAATCATTATATGTCAATTCACTAATGTATAATGTTAATATTTTTGTTCGGAAAAAATAGTGAATGTAATATTAGGTTTTGTGATTGAATGTCTGAAAGTGGTAAATACAACTTTAAATAAGAGATAATAAAAATAAAAGAAACAATTTATTTATAATTACATATCTTCTTGGTCATGAAATCTTCGATGGAACATGTCAGACACAGACTTATTAACTGCAGCATGAACATCAGATGCCTGTGCAACTGTTCTTCCTGAGTGCATTGCACGTTCAAAGACATTAGAATACAATTCACGCATTGCATTTACATATTCATCCTGTCCACTTGCTTTAGGAAGATTTTTGTCTTCTTCTGTTGTATCAAGTGGACTAAATTCTTTAATAATCTCTGGTTCATTCTTAAATGACAATAAACTGTTTGGAGGCATCCATCTACCTCCAAAAATTGTGAAACCAATTCCATGATAATTGTCTTTATTTCGATGTTGGAATTGGTGTTCAACAGATGATTCATGAACAAAATCAATAAAAAGATCAGGTGGATCATGATCTGGAAATTTTTCAAGAAATGTTACACGTGTTTCCAGACATTTCTTGCAAACAAATGTCCAATCATCCAGACAATCAACGTCATCCAATTTAATTGGACAATCTCTCGGAAACAAACCAATACAAGGTACATGGAACCAATCACTACAAACAATACACTGTACCATACCCCCTGTATCTGGTCCATCACACGTACACCATCTATCAAAGAAGTTGTGGCCATATGAATTATGTGGATTTTCACATGTTTTCGCTTTCATCATCGCACTACATGGTCTATGGGATCTGTCGTTTCCACAATCACATCTGAAACGTCTTCTTACACCTATAGGACGAACATCATGACCTTGATGACATATCTTGGCACATTGCTCACAAATTCCAAACGGTTTGTCACTTTTTATACAATCTCTACAAACATAAACCAATTGGTCGCAATAACCATATTTTTCATAGGTGCAATCACCTTCTTCTGCCTTTATTGTGTCTACTTGTGTCAGCCATGCTTCGTGCGCTTCTTCCTCTTCCTCTGTTTCGTTCACAAACTGTGCTCTGACTAAATTTGGTTCGAAATCAAAATGCGAATAAACATAAATGTCGTCTTCAAGGGAAACAGCAATGCAACTGCTATTTGCGGCAACAGAAACAGCTGGTGTTGCAAGTTCAACTGATAATGAGTAGTTTTCGTCTTGTGAATTTGGATCAACGACAAAAATGCTTCCACAGCCATCTGCGGCAACAACAAGGCCATTGTAGAAGGTTGGACGTGCGGGAAGAGTGTTGAGAATTGGTATATGTTCGCGAAATGATAATGGATTTAAAGGTAAATCAAATGTGTATAAAATTGAATCTTTTGATATAATGGCAAGATGATTTTCATTGCATGCCATGCTGGAAACGCCTACAGGAAGTTTACAGGTTTGTATGTGTTCTGGTTTTCTAATATCTAAACAGCCAAGTTGTCCGTATTGGGATGTAAATAGAGTTGTGTTATCATATGAGAATGCTAATTCTGTGATATCTATAGAGTTATTGAGTTTTGTTGGTTCTGTACGATCATCAATGAGATAAATTCCGGATTCGGAGGATATTATTGTATTTGTTGCATGTAGTGATATCGTTCCTGAATATATAGTTTCTAGTGGCTCGAATAATGTTCGACGACCGCTTGTTACTGTATCTGTTTTCACAAGTTTTGATTTATCATAGGAAAGAAGTACAAATGGGGACATAAAATCAATACCCATAACATTGTTTTCATGAACTTCTGTGTATGATGCTAATAATTCGCGAGTTTCGAGATTAACTAAATCAATTCCGCCCAAATTGCTTCCTACGCCAAGAAAACAATTGTCTGAGAATTCTGTATTGCATAATGCGAGGACACAGGATGTTGTTTCTGTTGAATGGTGAGATAGTTGAAGCCCATCATTCAACATTTAAAAAAATTGTTTTCTAAATCTGCCCACTGAATATTTTTATTAAAAATTTTAATGCATTACTTAGTACATTTGAAAACAAAAAGCTATCCTCTAAAATTGCAAAATTTTATAATTTTATTCTTTAAAAATCTCTTTGAAATGAGAATGTATGATGCTTATGATATTTAATAATGAAGTTTAGAATAATTGTGAGTTATGATTTTACTGCATAACAGAGATAAGTTTATCCAATTATAGATATTTCCAAAACCATTAAGAAATAATGTTTACATTATTTAACGAGTATATCCGTGACTATTCGGCATAATCTCGATGATTAGATATGATAATATAAAAAATAGTGTTTATTTAATATAAATTTTAAACTTCCTCATCTTCTCCTGCCACCCACAGCATATCTACTTGTTCTATCTTTTGATGATTTAACATAGTTAATGGTTAAGATATCAATGAAGTTGCTATCTGTACGATATATAAGATTTTGGTTTGGCTTAATTGAAATATAGTTAATAATATCACGCGTTGTTTTATTGGTGATTAGATCTATATTATCACAATAAACATTAATTGATTTTTCACCAAATAAATCTTTACATGATTTTGATAATATTGCTTCCCCAGTAAGATATAAATTGCTCTTTTTTGGAAATACTTAAGTTGTACTATCTTGAAAAGTAAAATTTCCTCGAATATAAATATCAATTGGATCTATTTTTGAAAATACATTCTTATCGAATGATACTATATTCAGATTATTTGCGAAAGTTATACTTCTGATGTTGTTGGATTCATAAAATGCATAAGATCCAAATTTTGTGGTATTACCTAGAATTGTAATATTTGTTAATAAATTGCATCCACGAAATGCACTTCCTCCTATATTTGTTACTCTTGCCGGAATTGTAATGTTTGTTAATAAATGGCAAGCATAAAAGGCATTTGATTTTATTGTAGTTAAACTTTCTGGAAGTATAATGTTTGTTAGTAATCTGCATGTCATAAATGCCATAAATCCAATTGTTGCGACTTTTTTGGAATTTCAATATATTTTAACTTTTCACAGTCATTAAATGCAGGATCTCCAATCTCTATTAAATTTTCAGGAAGTACAATACTTATTAATTCTATGCATGCAAAAAATGTTTCTTGATCAATTTTTTTAATACTTCCTAGAGATGGAACAGTTGTTAATGAATAGCAATATGAAAATGCATTACTTGAAATAGTTTTTACACTTTTTGGAATTGTAATATTTTTTAATTTTTCACATTTATAAAATGCCTTTAAGCCTATGGTAGTTAATGATTCTGGTAGTGTAATGGAAGTTATTGATATGCACCCATAAAATGCTCTATCATTGATACGTAAAACATTTTCAGAAATCCTGATATATTTTAATGATGCGCAACCCTCAAAAGCTCCTTCTCCTATTTCTATAACACTATTTGGAATTGTGATATTGGTCAAATTTGTACAAGAATAAAATGTCCATTTTCTTATCATTGTTATGTTTTCTGATAGAGTAATTTCTTTTAATGATTTGCATCCTAAAAATGCACAAATTCCAATGGATTGTACACTATTGGAAATTTTAACAATCTTTAATGATAAACAGGAAAAAAATGTATAATTTTTTATTTCAGTTATACTTTCCGGAATCGTAATATTTTCTATAAAGTTACATAAATGAAAGGCATACTTTCCAATAGATATTATTTCATTGTGAAGTTGAATAGAAGAAATATTAACTCTATAAAAGCAATAATCAGAAATGATTGTAACATAATCAGGAACAATATATTCTCTTTCAGAATATGAATCCAAAACCCTCAATAACATTGAAAATTTTGTCCCTGTAAATATAGATTTTGATAGGACTTTAAAATTAATATTATTTGAATCTACTGTTAATTTTTCTAGCGGGCAACCATCAAATGCAGATTCGTTTATAGTTTTCATAGATTTTGGAATACAAAATGAAGTCAATTTTGAATACGAAAAACAGTTAAAATCAATCAAAGTTAAATTGCTATTATGAGAAATATTTATTGTTTTTAAACCACCTTGACTAAAAGAGAATTCATTAATAGTAACAAGAGAATCTGGAATATCTATTGATGTTAAATTTATATCTTGGAAAAAGCAATGTCTTCCGATACTTTGGAGGTAAAATTACTGATTTTAAGTAATTGCATTTTTGAAAAGCAGAATCATTAAGAAATATGAGTTTTCTGCATTCTGTAAAATCTATTAGTTCTAATTTTGTGCGATAAAAACTCCAAGGATATATTTTGACAATCTCGCTATTTGTTTCGAAAAATAATGATATTGTATTATTTTTACATTGCCTAAAAGCATAAACATTCCTATCAATGCTAAATATTTCTGTGACATGACTAGGAATATGAATTTGACCGCTAAAGTCTTCTGTGCAACTGACAATTATTTGATCATTATCATCTTTGTATATAAGAGAACCAGCACTTGTACAATAAAAGATTAAAAAATAAAACAACGACATTATAGTTTTAAGCGCCATATTTTGACATCCATAGAAAATTATGTCCAGAGTAATTAATTGAAGTGACTCATGCAATTAATTCTATGAGTTCTTTTTAATTTGGAAATTTCATGATTTGTGATGTAAAATAAGATTTGATTTCATGTGTTAAAAAGCGCACACCTTAAATACCAAAAAATCATTAATAGAAAATAAACTCAATATCAAAAAGTCGCTGTTTTTCAATAATTTGTGATTCACGCCAGTAAATTATAATGAATTTTTTGTTTTTTCTTAGATTGGCAGAATCGAAACATCCTCAGATGAACATTATGATGGTGTCATCAAAGAATGAGATGATTAAAAGCCAAAAAATAGTTCAAATACCAGGAGTGAACGGAAATTCTCTTATTTGTACTGAATCAGAAAAAATAAGATCACCAAATTTCTCAGGTGATCCAGCAGAACTGCTTTCCAAGCTTGGTGGTCGTTGTTACAAAATCGATGCTGATGGAGAGCTTTTTGAATTTTGTTATGAAGGAGAGTCAAAGCTAAATGGTGTATCTCTTGGTTATTTTGCTGGATATATATTCAATAATAACAAACTTTTTTCAGAAACATCTAATGGTTATCAATGCGGAAATTCTACTTATCGATTAACAACTTATTATGATTGTGACTATAGTGCAAAGAAGTACGAGCCTAAAATACCTGCATTTTGGCATGATAAAGACGATGAATGTCATTTATTCACGGAAATTTATAATAGACAGCTATGCAAACATCACGTATTCTCATCTTCAGAAACCTTAGATGTCACATGTATTTCAAAGAACGTTTACGAGAATATATTCGTTTAAATAATACAATACTTCGTTTTAATTAATTCGATATAACTATGTTTCGAAGCTTTATTTACACTAGGTTGCATATTCGTTAATTCTACCATATTTAGAATATATTCAAAATAGTTGTGACACTTTTTTCAGACTATTTTATAAGCCTGTAAAAAGTGTCACAACTATTTTAATATTTGCTGAATTAATTCAACATACATACAAAGTATGTGAAATATGTTTCTCAATGATTACAAGTATAGTCTGGATAGACCCGCTCTTGAACCTTTGCCAGTCTGAAATTCTGCATGACAATCTTGTTTATTTTATTCCAATCCTCTTGAAGTGTAATCACATTTTTACAATAATAGTAAAAATTATTTTACAAGGAACGCGAATTTTCAAGAGGTTTTGTCTTCATCAGAGCTTATAGTAAAAATTATTTTACAAGGAACGAGAATTTTGAATAGTTTGAATGAGAATTCAAAATTTAAGGTTATTTTATTTTTTGCATGAAAATGCAAAAAAGTCGTCTTCTCCAGAAGATGACAATGTTTGGAAATTCTACTTCAACAGTGTACCAACAGGAAACCCAACAAAGTATTGCCAAAACTGTAATCTATCAGCAGGTCAAGGTCAATATTGCTTAGATGAGTGTTATTTTTTTTGATGATAAAGACCGAGTTATCAACTTTGATCCAATTAAAAACTCACTGTTCCTACATAATCGGTGTTCTTTTAGTAATTGCACGTCGACATCAGAAGGGAGTTGCATTTTCTACAAAATTGGCAGTAATAGTTCGATTGTTCAACGAAAATTCTGTTGTAAAAAATGCCAAAGTGAAGACGGAGCACACTTTTCATATACATATGTTGAGTCAGATAACTTAAACTTTTTTATTGAAAGCTCCCTTTTCGATTTAGGAAAAGAAGGTTTTGGTTTGTCTATTTATGCCGAACGTGATAATATCGTAGTTTCATCAACAAATTTTTCATCATGTAAAGGTTATGGCGCAACTGCTGGCTTTTTAATAAGTACTTCACTTAAATACACAACAAAATTTAACTACACAACTATTGTTAATAATTTGGCACCATGTCATATATTAACTTTTTGGCATAACGCGTTGATTGATTCATGTAATATTATAAATAATACTAATACGCAACCAGATAATGGAATTATTTTCCATAATTATAATTCTCTTACTGTAAAAGGTTGTTCTTTTATTAACAACACTGCTCCTCAAAATTCATATTTGATATATAACGAAGATTATGATCAAAATGAACAAATATCAGTTGATAATTGTTACATTGACAATTCGATTACTACAACATTTTATAGAGATGTTGTAGTACCTAGTCATCCAAGAGAACTATTTACTAATAATTTGAGTCATCTTTCATTTGATAATTGCCAAGCAGGATTTGCAATTATCAATAAAAAAATTTCTAAAGTTAATAAGCTTTCTCTTTTTTGACTAACTTTAGTAAATATTCTATTTTTGTCTTAATCTTATGTTTCATTCTCTTCTATCTTCTTAATAATATGTGAAAAAGGAAATATCAACATGCTAATCATTCTTAGTGATGTTGTTTGTGATCGAAAATCTAATACTTATTTGGATTTATTGAATTCTTTTTTGCATCAAATTGTATCTGTTTGAGAAAATCCCTAATTGATGCAAATGCTCTTACTTCTCGTTATATATATTTATTAAATTTCAAGACAAATAATTTTCTATATGCTTGATGATTTGCCAAATAGTTAATAAAATAAAGTTGATTCAATATGAAATGTAAATTTTATTTAATCAAAATGTCTTATTCACATAAGTTTTATGAGGCAAAAATCATAGGTGTGTGTTATAATTATATAAAATAAGAGCTATGGACGATGAATCAGTAAGCATGATTGGAATTCAAATTATAATAAGGAATTTTAAAGTCTTTTTCCATGATACTTCTACTAATGTATTTTATACCAAAACTATTAAGAATATTATATTCAGAACTATATCATTCCATATAAAATTATAGAGATATCTTCAACTAAAGTATTTCCAAAAAGTGACAGATATCCGTTATTACAAAATGAGCAACAAAAAGGGGAAGAGCGCTCCAGCGAAACAAGTTAATCCCATTGTTGCCGAATTTCAGGCAAGCTGCAAAGCATTGAATTTTGCAGAAGAAGATATAATGACTGATATCGGTAATTCGTTAAATCAATCTGAAACACAAATTCGTTTAACTCATAAAAATATTTCGCCAGCTCTAGGAAAAGTATTACTTCGTTTATTCCAACGCTATCAAAGATTACAAGCTATTACTTTGTTTTCATGCGTTATTTTAGATCCTGCTTTTCTTAAGCAGTTAGGAACAGATCTTGTTAAATCACCAGTCACTAGTTTATCATTTGATTACAGTCCAATACAAAGAGAAGCATTAATTCCTTTCTTAAATCTTCCATCGTTAGATGTACTTTCTCTTCGCGGAAATCAATGCTTAACTCCATACGATTATGTTAAAATGACTCAAAATCCTTTCCCACAGACATTAAATACGTTTTTCAACGCATTAACAACTTCAAATCTCAAAGTCTTAAATCTTTACGGTTGTCATCTTGGTGATGATGGTACTATAGCTCTTGCAAATGCTCTCTACTTTAATACAAGTCTCAAATGTCTTTGTTTATCAAGAAATAAAGTCGGAGATGCCGGTGCAAACGCTTTAGCTTCTGCCCTTAGCTATTATACACTTTCTGAAGCAGAGACAGCCATTGTTGACCGCCTCATGAACGAAGAATCCAAGCAGAGAATATCAGATGAAGGTGGTTCGTTAGTTAAGCGCAAGAAAGGCCAAAAAGCGCCACCAAAGAAGGCTCCTCCGAAGACAAATAAGAAAGGACAGCCTAGCAAAGCACCAACAGAGAGATTACTTAATTTCGACCCAACAACTCCAGTAATGGCAGCAGTTTTAGCTAAATGGAATACATGTGTTACTAAAGAGAATGGAACACGTGTTCTTCCTGGTAATACTACACTTTCTACTCTTATTCTCGATGAAAATCAGATTACAGGAAGCGGAGCTGCCCGCCTTGGAGAAATGTTAAAGGAAAATGCACATATAGTTCATTTTACTATTGCTAATAATCCAGAAATAGAGCCTGCAGAAGAAAAGTCGTTGACTCGTGTTATTCAAGAATAATTTTTATTTTCTATTTATTTTAATTGTAAATTCTCAATATACTTTAATAATTTTTTAGATTTATGGAAACAAAAGACGTTTGAGTCATTGCAAATTCTTTCAAATTTTAAATTTTAGTTGCGAGTTAAAATTTTCTAGCACTTGGAAGATCCATTTGTTTAATCTTGTAATTTGAAAAGGTATATTCTCTAGTATAAGCATAATATAAAGAAATATTATTTGAAATCAGAACTTCTTCAAGCTATAGACCATTGATAGCTCATCACTTAAAGAGTTAACTTTGTATAAAACTTTTATTGACTGAATTTTGCAGAATGTAATGCATTGATATCAATATTTGGAAATATAATGCATAAGGAGGAAGAAATAATAACTTGTAATACTATGATTTTTGTTGTAATGAAAAATAGTTGATGATATTCGAAAAAAACTTGACAATAGAATTTTTAAATCAAATAATTCTTTTTGCAATGGTATATTATATCAATTTGTTTTCTTACTGGTTTCCTTCATCATCTGGGTTCCATTCTTCCTCTTTTTCAGCTTGTTTTTCAACAGGTTTTTCCGCATTTTGGATTTTTGGTGGATCTGGTTGTTTTCTTACCGGATTGAAGGTAGGGATAGTTGGCTGCGACTGTGGTTGTGGCTGTGGCTGCTGCTTTGGAGTAGGAACGATTGGAGGTGGAGTTGGCTGAGCTTTTCTTCCGAGTTCGAAAATTGGAGCTTCAGTTCTCTTTGAAGAATCTGGAGAAGAGCCATCGGCCTTCTTTGTGTAATCTCCGTACTTTTCTGTTGCTGAAATCTTTGGCTGTGGCTGTTGTTTGCGACCACCGTAATATGAGTTGCCAGCGCGGCCAGAAGAGCGTCCTCTGTAGCCTTGGTAGTCATCTACATTACCACTATCGTAGAATTGGTTGCCATAGCCCTTGGAATACGAGTGATTTCCATATCCACCGCCGCGATCTTCGTAAAACTCATTTCTGTAACCATGGCCACCACCACGGCGATTGTAACTGCCACGTCCGTAGCTGCTGCGTCCGTATCCATCTCTTCCGCCGTAGCCACCCTGTTGATCATCATCTGCGAAGTCCTGATTACCATCATCGTAGTAAACATCAGCTGGCTCTTCTTTTACGTATGGGATGAATGTTTTTTTGCCTGTAGCTGAATCCCAAACTTCTTCGCCTTCAATACTTTCGTTTTCTGGGTATGGTTCTTGTTGACGAAGTGGTTGGTTCGATGGTACAGGGCGTTCAATAGCCTTTTGGTATGAAGGATTGGCTGGTTGAGATTTTTTCTTGCGCTGTTTCTTTTTTGTTTGTTCTTCAGCCATCAAATCACCAAAACTTGGTGCTGATGCCATTTTATTCTCTGTTTTACCGGCAACCCATGAAGATTCGTTAATAACTTCATCTATTTGTTGTTCTTCCTTATATTTTTCTTCATCAAATTCCTCTTTGAGGTCTATTGATATCTTGCCGATTGATGTGGAAGAAGTCTGTCTGTGAGCTTTGTGATAACTATCCATTTTAATCAAATAAAATTCAAAAAGTGGCCAAATGAAAATTTTCTTTGATCAAAAAATTACAATTGAATAGGTTTGACCAAGTTAAGTTTATTAGAATAAGGGTTTCGTTTTGCGAAAAAAACGTACAATACGCAATTTCGCTAAAAAAACATTTAGCAAGCAATTTCGACCTTTGACTCCACTCAAGACGTCACTTTTTTAATTTTGCGGTATCATATTTTTGGAAAATCTTTATGAATATTATATAAAAAGTCTCTTTAATATCTATATTTCATATTTTTATCGATTTTTAAAGTTTTTGCGAAAAGTATTCAATTATTTTTGCTATTTGGTCGGGTAAATGTCAGATTTGCGACATTTTCTGATATGATATTCAGATTCTACGTTGATAATAATGCTTATAGAACCCTCTTGCTATTGTGTCAAAATTGCGAAACCGATAGCAAAAATATCTCGCAATATCAAAATTGAGATATTGAGTGAATTATGCATTATAGAGATTAAAAATCTGATTTGTGAAAACATCTCATCAGTTTCTAGCTAATTCAAAAATCTTTACTATCTTATTCGATTAAAATGAAAAGGGAATAGTTTCATTATGCTTTAAATGACAGCCTTATAATATAATCATAGTTTTCGCTCAATATGCAGCATTTTTTTTCGAAATCTATGGTCAATGTCCTAAATACTGATTGCTTTGCATTCATATATCTTACATTTTCTATACCCACATCACTATTCATTGCTATTCCTATCTTTTTCATTTTTGTTTGTTTCTCATAATTTCTCAAAAAACACGATAACTTGATATTTGTAAATATCATACTTTATAACGTAAATAAGAACTTGACCTATTAAGAAAAGCAGTAATGAAAAGAAAATCTGAAATTCATAAAAATTACAAGTTTCTGATGACAATTAGCTTAATTAAACCAGGTACAAGATTATATAATTGTATTTTCTATCCAATTATCCATATAATATCTTATCCAGAAAAAATAACTTGATCAATACCAAATGATTTTTTAACTAGTAAATAAAGTATTTTCTTTACACACACATTGTATATCATAGTTTTTTTTGGTTTCGCAAAACATCCAAAAACAAATATGCTATAAAAGTGACAATTTTAGCAAAACGAAACCCTTAATTAGAATGAGTACATTTTATTAATGTCTTTTTTGGCAAATATGTCAGAATTTACATTTTCGAAATCTTGATTCTTCAACCTGGTTCTCCATTGTTCTACGATATTGAGAAAGCATGATACACTAGTTGGTTCAGAAATTTTGATATAAAGTATCTTTTTTCGACCAACCTCATATTGAAAGATTTAATTCCACCATAATATGCTTCATCTGTACTAAAATATTAATAACATATAACAAGATAAGAGAAAGTTATCTTATAAATTGAATTTATATCAATAATAAATTATTGAAAAGATATTTCCAAAGATATAGATAAGGTTCTTCTTGAGAAATACAATATATATTATTTATCAAAGAGAATCATAGATTTCATTAATCTGTATTTTCGTTATTTAACTTGTAAATAAGATTTTAACAAAATAAAATTAAAAATTAAAATAAATTCATATTTTTCCAACAAATTGTAGAACTTTCCATCTAGGTTATTTATATATCTCATATTCTTGAAATTTGTTAATGGCATTATTTATCATTTGGACGCTGGCAAACTCAATTTATAATAAATTTCTCATATTTTTTCAAAAGTTTCAACGCTTTTCCACGAATTCCTTTGATTTTATCATTTCATTACATACACTTTGCACAACCTCTCAGGATTCGTTTCTTTCCTCTTCATGATTTTCCTATCAGTCATTCAATCTAAATAAACAAATATGGATATTATAAACAGAGGAAAGATGATATTAAAAATCAAATATCTAATCGAAATGCGTACGTTTATTTATTCAGTATAAAATAAATGAGCGGAAAAGAAAACATTGATGTCTCCAATATTGACCCTGAAATGACAGTAGAAGACTACTTAAGAAAGCAATGCAACGATCAGATAGAACGCTTAAAAGAACATGCAAACCAGCTTGTTCAGCAATTCCAGCAAGAATCAGCAGAAGTTCGTGAGAAACTTGTGCAAAGACTCGAACAGAATACAAATTGTTAGATAAAAATATACCTTTCTATGTTTAATTTTTTTAATGCCTTATTTGGAAATATTTTTAAATTTATAAACAACTCCGCATTATTTTTACCTTCTGCAATACATTTCAGTCATTGTGGCATTCTCGATCCTTCACAAAGAGAAATTTATCCATAAATTTTAAGATTTTTTTTCCAAACATTAGATTTTGAATGGTTCAAGAAAATATTTCATAGAGTTCGACCATAATGGATACAAATATAACATTGAATAATTTAGAGCGAGAGATACGAATTGAATAGTTTACAAAATCAAAATGATTTTGTTTTTTCTTTTTCTCCGATCAATTCCTATTCTAAAAACTCTTTCAAGTACATCAAAATTACTATCTATACACGATACTTTTGATACAACTGGCGGCATACAAATTAATATCAACGTATATCCATTTTTCTTAGTTTTTAACGACGTACCAGAAGGATCTATTTTACATGAATATACATCATCGGATAAAGATACATTAGAACTTACAAATTCAACTCCTGTCGAACAAATAAATCTTGTGCATTATGTCGAGTATCCATTCGCACAACATATAATAGAGATTACAAAACCCGGAAATTTTTCGATTACATACGGATCACTTCAAGATATGTGCCAAACTGGCGCATTTTTTACAAATACAATACAAAATTCAATTACTCTGAACGAATCATCAACAGGAAATGATAAGATTTCAATTTATGAAGATAAATGCATTATTTTTACAAATCCAGCTGAAAATTTCCATTTTTTACGGTTAAATGGAATTAACGGGCGCGTTATTTTATACGGAAATGGTGTACCTGATCGAGAGTTTACAGGTACTCTCCTTAAATATTTTATGTTTGACGCTTCTTCGTCTCCTGCCATTTTCAGATTTTACTCTTTCGGAGAACCATCATCAATGTTCATATCAATACAGATCGAATCTAAAATGTATAGACCTAAGAGACAGCTTGTTGCTTTCTGGAATCCAAATGAAAATAATCATTGCGATAAAGTTGAGAAATGTACCATTGTTAAAGCTTTGAAAATCAAATTGGTCGTTATAATCGTATCAATATTGATCGGAATTCTTGCTTTCATGGTTTTCATCTATTTTGTTTTAATGAAATCATGCTGCAGGAGGTTCAAAGAGAAGCAGAGGTCTGATAATAATGAATGGCCAACTTCAAAAGAAAAAGGCCAAAATAGAACTGAACCAACAGGTACATTCTTAATGGATCCTATTTTAAGAACGAATGCTGATTCTTATTAATTTTCTCTCATGTTTGTTAATAAATTTTTTTCCCCATATTAGTGTTTACTTTTATATTCAAAATTTTTATTTATAATATTACATTATCATCCAAGTAGCACTATAATAATTTCAATAAGTCGATAAGTCATGATGTTTTAGATTACTAGTCATCATACATTGCTTAAATTTGTGAATTTTATTGATGATGTCATGAAAAATGATGATTAATTTGAATGATCTAGATTGGAAACAAGTAGAAGATAATGAATCTGTTATTAAGAATGAAAAATTTTATGATTTTTCGTTTGAAATTTTCAAGATTTTCAAATCATCGAATGGATAAAACAGTGGCGAATTGGTTAAAAGAATTCCAAGAGAACTACCCTTTGCCACCACCAGACGGTGAAGCGGAAGCCACAGGTTGGACTCTTACAATTCAAGAATTACAAGATTTTTCATTATCAAGAGAATTGCAAAGTGTTCCAGATACAACAACATATGGTATGAAAATATATGTATCAGTATTCAATACAAAAACCGGACTTTTTCATGGAAGAACATGGAGTTCTCCACTTCTTACAAATACATCTACAAGTGTGATTAATTTAACAACGCATGGATTGCTATATGGCAAAGAATGCCTTATAATCATCGAATTTTCGTTTGTTATCAGATACTTTAGCAATGAAACTTCTGAAAAATCACTTTTCTTCACAGTTTTATATCCATTTTCAAGCTCACAACACATATGCCCATTATTCACAGGATCACCTAGATTTTTACTTCAAAACCCTAAAGACTTCGCTCAATTCTTAAATAACAGACCTGGTCAATTATTGATCGAATTACAGCAGAATAACGATTTACTTAGAGCCAAACAGTTTATTCCGTTATGCTCATTCATGCAGTATCCTCCTCCTGGCGTTATTAAACTCGCTCCACTTTCATTGAATAATATTTTCCCAATTAACATATCAGACATTAGTTTAGTTGTTGATCCAAACTTTGAAATGCGTGTTAAGCAAGGATTCGAGCAACTCTTTTCCAAAAAATACAAAGTTCCAGCAGAAGATTTATTACTTCGCGCAAACAAATATATCATTCAAATTGTTGCTCACAATGGATACACACAACTTCAAGAACCATACAGAATCGAGTTACAACCGAAGAGCTATTGGAAATACGATGGACAACTTACATTTAAAAATTTTGTCAACGATAATCGCTTTGCATTGTTGTTTTTGTTCATTATCAACATAGAATTCAATGCAGAAGGCTTCAATAAGCCTGATTCAACAAACCAATACCCAAAGAAACAGTTACTTGAAATTCCAATCGGATATTCAATTACAATTCCAACAAAAGACCAAACAGTTACCTTAAAATGGTTCCAAGAAGCTAGATTGTGTCCTCTTTGTTCAAGAGTTTGTCGTGTTGTTGAGAATTTGCCTCCATTAACTTATGACGTCAATTACAGCCCAATAAGTGGCAAAGCCAATGATATTAACAACCTTCCTGTTGAATTTAAGACCATTATTGGTGCAGATGGTGGCAGTTTGTCTCCTTTTGACCCAATTAATTCAGCAGTTACTCCTTTATTAGCGGAAGAGCTTCTTGATAAGCTTAACGGTAACCATATACGTATAATGATTAAGTTCCTTGTTGCGCGACCTGATTTTACAGAAAGATTTCCGATATCTTCTTTTCCAAAAGTATATTTCGAAGCAGATGTATGGCAAACAACCACAACAAGGATACCAGACTGCGATATGGAAATCCTTGATGAGAATATCTACTGTTTCGATGAGAAACAATCAAAGGATGGCAAAAAAGGAACAATGTTAAATTTAGATTTCAAATTACCAACGGTTGACCACGTTACAAACTACTTTTTGTTAATGAAATCTAATGAATTACAAGTCCAAATGAAGGATGAAGCCTCAAACATGGTTATTGGCCGATTTACAATTCCATCATCAGCATTATTAAGACAAAGGAAGCAAAGTCTTCAATTTCCAGCTTATTCCAACATAATAAGTGATGATGGAGAACATCTAGGCATGATATACTTCGTTTGTGGCAATTTCGGAACAAATGAAGGTGAAATTGACAAAAATTTGTTCGAACAAAGGAACAGAATCGAAAATGGACTGATTGTAGCGGAGTCAATGATGAAGACTGACCAAGAGTTTAGAGAATTAGTGCTAAAGAGCATGCAGGAGCCATTAGAACTCGCAATGAAGTACAGAGATGGAAAGAGAAAACAAATTATTTTGAATGATATGCAGAAAAGATTTTTACGTACAAAAAAGATATTCCCAGTACCAGGCGTTGAGTTTAAATTCACTTTTGAGTCGAATTTCGACCCGAGTGAAAATATGGATATCAGGATTTCAATTGATGATGAAAGAATCAGGTTTTTAGGCTTAACAAAACATGATTCTCCAATTGATGACCTCGAATCCAGATATATTCCATTGAGAAATACGGATATGAAATTAATTCAATCCCAAAACTTGTCAACTCTTGAGATATTCAGTCTCATTCACTACGGGTCAGATACTATATCTGTTGTAGAGGGTCAGAAAATCTCTCTTGACTTCTCTTTCTTCACTGTTCAGTCAATAACAAATAAGGAAATCACTGTGACACTTTTGGACAAAGATAACGAAGTTTGTGATATCTTTACTGTCAAAATTATTGCATCGGGAGATGTTGCACATGAAACAATTACCAAATATATCAAGAAAGGATCATGTTTGACAGCAACTTTGTCAACATCTCTTTCATTGAAAGATGCAATTTCGGCAAATGATCTGATAACTGCTGAAAACTCAACAAGTGGCGTGCGCTTGTCAAGTTCTCCTATAGATGAGGACATTACAACCTTGGTTTTCATGTTTGGAGAAGATGGATCTCTTGTTAAGGTTTGTAAAGTCATTATTCTATTAACTCCTTCGGAAGTATTGACAGCAGGAAGTCGCCTCAAGGTCGTTTTGAAGCATATTATTGGAAATACAATTATATGCAGATCAAATAACTCCAGAATTGCACAGTTTACATCACATTTGACTCCAACAGTTCTTTCTCCACCAGGAGAAGTAACTGCTATTGCAATTAATGGAGGAACAGCATTATTAACTATATTTGACTTGACAAATAAGCAATTGATAAGGAATATAGTTGTGTCTATTGGTGCTGGACGTGGTGATGCTGAACAAAAGTGTCTTGACAAAATCCAAATTAATCTTCCTGTTTCTACTTTGGTTAAAAGAGCTGTTGTTTATAAGAATAATACAAACTCAACTAAACATGTGACATTAACCACTTCTCACCCTGATTTGGTCACATTTGATCCACTTTCATATGATATTTCACCAGGCGAGACAACTAGATTCAAAATACATTTCTTGCCGCATGGAAAGGCAGAATCTGTTGCTCTTTATGTGTTCTTGCAAGAAAGAAGATCAAATAAGAGAGCTCAAGAATATTATAGATTTGCTATTAAATATGAATAAAGCTTGTTTATATTTCTGTTGTTTATTATACTCAACTTATTACTTTTTATTGGCTTCATAATGATTATTCAGAATATTTTTTTCCATCTCCTTTTGGAGAATAGTGAATTTTATAGTATTATTTTAAAATACGTAAGTATTTAGAAAGAACAAAAGAATTTATTGATTAGAACGACGTGGATTATGTCGAAGTAAGAAATGTGCCAGGAATAAAACCGGATCCGGAGGACGAATACGTTCAAGCTCATCCATACCATAGGCAAGGAGGGGAATAAGTGTATCTCCTAAATACTGCTTAAGTTCTTCTTCATCTGTCTGTTGTGCTTGCTCAGCATGGATATCTTGGCTGTCATCTGCAGATTGTGGCGGAGCTGATATGTTTCCTGAAGTAGGAGTGCTATCCCGAGCACTCATTTTATAAAAAATTTAAAAACGTCTATTTCTGACAAATTGACACGTAAAATATTTAGGTGGCAAAAACAGGAGCCACTTTTATTAAAATTTTTGCCAGATAAGAATTTATGATTTCTTCTAAGGAAACAACAGGTGCAAACAGTATTCAGATTAAATCAAAGAATTCTATAGACTTTACAAAAGGTGATTCTATTGAAGGAGAGTCATTTGACGATGTTCAGATCAGAATTAACCAATTGCACTCACAAGATCTCTCTGAAAAGTTTTTAGCAGTACAGTACTTCGCAGAATTCTTGGAAGATCAATATCTTCCACCACCAATGATGCCAGATTTTCGAAATGTGATTTTAAGTTTATTTTTCAATACAGAGCAGTTACCTGAGCATCACATGGAGAACTTATTAATAATCTTACAAAAAATTGTCGAATTTTTTGAACCAGAGTTTGAATTTCTTGATTTGTTCAATCGTACGTGGAGCCTCTTACCAAACTCAGAAGCATTCAATTTACTAGCACAAATTATTAAGATTTCTCCTCAAATATCACTTTCTTTCCTACAAAACCAAGAATTTTGCAATAATTTACAGCAATTCATGCTTTCTGAGGAAGAAGAGATCAGAAACTCAGCTCTTATCATTCTATATTCATTGTCAAGTATACAAGACAACATTTCAATGATTTCTCCATTTTTCAAAATTTTAATTCAAAATCTTATGAATCCAGAAGAAACAGAAGACAATTCAAGAGTTTCTATCGGTGTCCTTACAAATATGGCCCAAACAGATTCAGGATTAGTCATGATTGAAGAAGAACAAGAATTTCCTTTTGCTTTGAGAGGATGCTTGAGATTTAATAATCTACATTTACCTGTTTTGAAGTTCCTTCATGAAGTAGCTAGTTCTAGTAGCAAACCTCTGAAGATTTTCGAAAAATTCGAAATTTTTGATTTCATTATTTCATCATTAGATAGCAAAAAGCCTAAACTTATACAATGCGCATTGAATATATTCATCAGCATTGCAGAAAGTGGCGAAGATGCTGTTACAACATTAAATGAATTCCAATTAATCCAAAAAATCGTTCCAATGCAGAGAACATTGAATGTAAAGATCGACCAACTCATTATTGAAATATTGTGCTGCTTCTGCTATAATGGAAATAGTGAAATTATCAATTTTCTTTTTGATTCTGATATAATTCAAGAATTTATATCTTATTTGGACTTGAACTCAAGGAGTTTAAGAATTAGTATCCTTAGAGCACTACAAGCAATGACTGCTGACTTTGCTCTACAAGGAAATAGGTCTGCTCTTGAAGATATCGCTTCAAACGACGAATTGATGGACAAAATTTGGGGATTCACAGAAGAATTCGAGGGATGCGAAGAAGGAGTTATTGCCAATCATATTTATAACTCGCTAAATGGAGAAGAATAAAAAATTATTTGTTTCTTTATAAATAAACTTTAAATTTAGATAAATCTTTCATATCAATAGAACTTCTGAAAACCTGGCAACAAGATTCATATAGGTATTAATCCTTTAATGAAATTGTCAAAATATTAAAATAAGAAACAACCATTGTACTTCAAAAATTATATTACTTCATGCCATTAGCTATTACATTATTCAAACAAAATGAATATTTCAAAGAAAGGAATAATTTTCAATATTTCTCAGCGTTATCAGATATTACAATCAAGAGGAAAAAATCTTCTCTTGATACATTAAAACATAATGTGAAAATTCTATTAATAGTATGAACTGATGAATTTTCAAATTGCAATATTATTTTTTTTTTAAATTGAATCATTGGAATTAGTTAATTTGTCCAAGTGCTAACTAAAACATGTATAAAAATCGTAAATTGTTGAGCCTATTAATTTTCATTACTAATATTTTTTAAAAAGGAAAGATCCAAATGCTATCAATCTACTCACATAAAGGCAATAATTTATATTTAACAATGTTGAATAAAAATATTTGTTCTTTTCAGAATAATTTTCGAAAATGTTGATTATAAAGAAAACTAAATAGGGCGAATAGCTTTTCAAACCAGTGGAATTAAGTATAGGATATCTCTAACAATTCGTTTTCTACACTACCTTTGTCGTGAAGACAAATTTCTGTGAAACATAAAATGTAAATAAGGTTGAAAAATTTACTTAAACGTATTTATTGCAATGTATTTGATCGTTTCAGAAAAATTGATTTTGAATCAGATATTGAAATTTTCACTTTTTTGAAATCGAAAGATTTGAACGATGCAAAAAATAATTTTTGTTATTGATGTAAAACAGTGCAAAATTATAAATTTTCAAATTCAGTTTTCTTTGAGATTAACGATAGAATGATTTGAAAGGCACCGAAAAACCAGCTCACTTTGCATAGATGCCAGCATCCCCATACATTCTCTTCTGCAAGGAAAAGCGCCCACAGGTCAAGGCTGATAATCCAGGAATTGCCTTCGGCGATATTGCCAAGAAGTTAGGCGAGATGTGGAAGAACCTCTCCGAAGAGGAAAAGAAGCCATACATTGAGAAGGCAGAGGCAGAAAAGGCTGAGCATAAGGATGAACCAAAGGAAAAGAAGTCCAAGTGCAAGAGCAAATGCAAATCTACTAAGAAGTCCAAGAAGGAAGACTCCGAAAAGGAAGAGTCTGAGAAGGAAGAATCCGGCTCTGATGATGAATAAAAATTTAAGTTATTTTGTTTAATTACATGTTTCTTTTTACTGATATTAAGAATAACGAATAATTACGTAACTACCATGCAATTTTCATGCAGTTGACCTTTTGGATCGATACATTACCTGATTTCACATATGTTTTCTCCTTGGTACGAATTGATGACTACACGATCTGTAGATAATGCGAATCAGTGAGTAAACTGGCCATTTTTATTGCGTTTTTGATGTGCAGATAATGGCCAATATTTTCACTCATACAACTAAAGTTCCCTGTCATAAACCTATTATATACCCCTAAACCAGCGAGTAGCTCATCCATTGAGCGCGAACCGGAATCGAACCAAGTCCTTTTGCATTTTTTCTCAACGAATATAAGATAAAATCAATTCTCTACGTTCATAAAATCTTTGATTTATTTTACTGGATCACCTGTTTCAAAATCGACCAAATTGCAAATGGGAATCTTATTGATCGATAAAATTAAATTATTCATTGTTTTCTGTCTTTAACAAAATTAATGTGACCCAAGTATGATCAAATGATCAAGAATAAGCGAATTCCAAATCCATTTTTTTATGAAAAGCTGCAATTTGTGAAATTATATTCATTTTTTAGGAGGTTTATGACTCATACAAGACATTTGTAACAATAAAATCCAATTTAATTTGAGCTCTCTCAATTTCTGCCACAATAAAATTTCCAGTAGATTTTTCAAAACATGAGTGAAGAGGCTAACTTTGACTTTCTAGTACCTAGAGGAATACCTTTTTGGCATCAAGAATTTGGTCTAAATCGGTTTGTTTACGATGGCCGGGAAATTTTCTATGATGGGGATAAATACATTTTAAACCATCAACAATTTGAAGACAAGATAATAAATTTTGCACGATCTAAACCTAACTATGGAATAATGACTCTCGATAACAGCATTGCTCGACCAATTCGGAGATTTCTAATAAAATTCGAAGGAAAAATTTCACATTTTTACGATACATTCTTCAAAGCATCGATGATACAAAATGTAGTATCTGTTGAGAATCTTTTAAGAAATAACAGTCATGTTAAAATTAAAAATCTTGAAAAACAATCTCCAAACAATATTTTACATTTGCAAAGTGATATAATATCCAAAATTTTTTCAGGCTACGCATACAAGAAGGTTTCCACAGATATAACCATAGAAAAAGATAAACCATATATAAGATTAATTATTAATGATCCAAAAACAAAATCAAAATTCCACGATCTAGATTACATTGTTATTATGAATGACAACAAAACATCTAGTACATCACAAGAGGATAAACGCTCTGTTTATAGCAACTTCTTAAAAGATCAACCAACAAAGATTCAAGCGGGTAAAAATCTCAAAAACACTAAATATCCAGGACTTTATGACCAAGATTTCTTAAAAAGGGTAAATCACCAACTTTCTAGTATCAATAACGCAGATTTAAGAAAACACCAAATTATTATTAAAAAATTGCAAGATAATGGTGTTATGCAGAAAATCAAAGATAAAACAGCTTATGCAAGTGCTGGCAACACAAATCAAAATCAAAAATTCAAGGATAAATTAAGAGAAATTAGTAATTCGTATAAATTAATTAAAGAATCAATTACAGTTCTTAAAAAAGATATAATCAACGATTTCGGATCATTTCCAAGCTATTTTGACACCCTTAATTCCAATCTTTCAAAAATTATTGAAAACTTGGCAAATATTATATTTGAAAACAATCTGGAAGATCCAGATAATTTATAGGCTTTCATTTTTATATTTTTCTTTGCTTACTTCAGACTAAATTGTATCATTTCGAAATTTTAGTTTTATTTTATTTTTTTTTTGCTTTTACAATCCAATTTGCTAATTTTTAAATTTGTAAATAGTTATAATAAGTATTCTGAATGGATAATACTTTTAATTTTTGAAAAAATTTCATTATTAGCAGTTATTTTTAATATGGATTGTTAGAATACAACCACCATTCACAAGTTTAACGTTACTGGAAAACTTATACTTATAACAACTCTAAATATACATATCATTTGGAAATTTCAATCAGAAAATTCTTAATACATACAAATAATGTTGTGAAAATAGTCAGTAAAAGATAATGCAACTCAGCCAAACGATAAAGTATTTGCTATTCATTTGTGTTTAGAGTATTTGTATATTTACTAGGTTGAACGACTTAATTAGATCACAATTTCATATGGTAGCAATATATAGTAAAATACATTCTGAATTTTATATATAGATCTCTTTAATACAAATTATTGAAAATTAAGCTAATTTAAAGCTTAAAATAGAAGTCAACTGTAAAAATTGTGAATATCAAAAATGCTATCATAGAGAGAACGGTTTGTAAACGTGAACTTTGGTAAATTACGCCTTTATCTTCTATCTCAACAACTTCATAGCGCTTGGTTGACTGTATAATGCTCTTAAAGTACTCCTGTTTAGTGGTGTTTGAATTAATTTGCTGCTTTTTCTTCAATAAATTAACCCATTTAGAATAATCATTTTCCGCAGTTGTATCATCAACATCCATATCAATGCATGCATTTTTGAACTTACGGGTGTTGTTTGTGCACTCGATAACACGTTTCAAATCACATTTTGCATTTTGTGGACATTCTCGGCACATGTGAGTCAGTTCATCGACACAATAAAATATTTTTGAAGCTTGCAAGTAATAAGAAATTCCTATAAAGAATACGATTAATGAAAGAATAAATGGAAAGCTTTCGAGTAAGAAGTTCTTGAAACCGGATGGTTGAAGTGTTCTGTACATCAGTGGCGAAACTTGTCTTGAACTGGCTGATGAGCTTTGGGAAGACATTGTTTTGGCGGTGAAAAAAAAATGGAAAAATAAACGTAGACTTCTCAAACTAATCTTTTTTAACAGATTTTACTCCAACATTATTATTTTCATGTATATTCCACTTTTACTTTTAAAAAATGAAACTTGCAAAAGAAATTTGAATAAATTTCTTTTTGAACCGAAAGCATTAGTGATCATAGACGTATCATAACCTAGCTTATTGAAAACCCCCAATGGAACATGAAAAGAGATCAATATTAATTTGGAAAAAAAAAACATAAATAAGTAATTAAAACTATATTCAAGACTTAAAGTAACTCTTTTATTGGAAAGTAATAGAGTATAAATTTATGGTTATGGAGTTGGGGCTGAAGTGTTTGTTGGAGCAGGTGTTGGTGATGGTGTAGGTGATTTCTTACCTGTGTACTTGACTACAACGAAAATGACAATACCAGCAACAACAAGGAGGACGAATAAGAATATCCATAAAAGACATCTTGTGCTTGCCTTCTGGTGCTGCTTACCTCTTTCAAGTTGTTCATTACCCTTGACCATAGCATTCTTGGATTCAGCGACAGTATCACTAATTCCGACAACCATATGATTCTGACGCTGGAGTTCTTCAAGGGTCTTTGTGAAGATTTCGTTAACTTCTCTCATTGTAGAAAGAATCTCTCTAACTTGAACTTCGAGTTCCTCAAGCTGTTCTGATTCTCCATCAACAACTTGTTGATCAAGAAGAGATGACTGCATTGTACTAGTGCTAGCTCCACCAGGTCCAGCACCACCATCTTGAGAAGAATTCTTAAGCTTCTGGACAATTGGTGGGAGTTCTCTTCTAAGCTCTGTATTTAATTCTTCGTATTCTTGCTCATATTGATCTAATCCTGGTGTTTCTTTCTCTCTGAGTTCTGTAAGAAGCCTCTTGGAAGCAGCAGCTAATTGTGTAATGTCTTTGACATTTGAATTGATGGAATCACGAAAAGTCGGTGTATCTCTGAATGTTCCGATTACATCACCTTGCTGTTTAAGCTCATTGAGCTTTTCTCTAATCTGAACAACATATTTACCTACTTGGCTAACAGATGACATTCTGATTGATGATTTCGGTTTTTTACTTGAAAAAAAAGTACAAAAAATTTTTCGCAGGCAAAATTATTTAATAATACAGAGACTAGAAAAACACTTCAAAATTTTTGCTTTTCGATTGCCATCGATTTACAAAACCTTTACCGGACTTTCAATTTGTAAACTCAGTTATCTGAAGAGAATATAATCATCACATCAGACATGAATACTAATTAAATCATCAGGGGTCAGAAGAATCAAATTAAATGAAAGAAACTCTCATAATTCGATTCCTTCTCAACATCCTTTTAACTCTGACTATTCTCCGCCAAACACATTTTAATTATCGAGTGCATGCTATTACATAATACATTGCTCTATCAAATCTTATTATATGATCGTCAGATTTTTTTACTTTCTTTTTCAATGTTTCTATTATGTTTAAAAACAACCAACCACTTGAGAATTCTAATCCTCTTTCCAGAATAATAAAAGATTAAAAAGAGATTTGCATGATTTGTTCCAATTTCTGAAATACAAATCAAACACAAAAGCTCCTTATTGAAACAGATCCTATTTGATTGAATACTATTAGCTTCGCTAGACTTTCAATCTCTTTATTCAAATAAATATCCAACAAGTATTTTTTGAGTACAAACTCTATGTTTGAGTTCATTTGAATTATCTGTTCATGTCTAAATTATTTTAGTATCATTAAGCCTAGATTTTGAAGAATAAATTTCAAAATTTATTTTCTTGATTCAGTCTGAATAATCAAGCATCTAATCTTCCCAATGCTTAGAGTCTTAAAGAATCTTTATGCTTTGCAGAGTAGATGATTATACTGCTTTAATCACAAATTTAATTCCGAATTTTTCTATTCTGTCAAGTTTTCACAATTAAAATTTCATAAAGATGGTAGCACTATTTGCATATTCAGAGCTGATATTGAAAAATTCCCTGATATTTCGCGATCTTTTGACCTATTCATTTAAGCTCGTGTTTAGCAACTCCTCTATGTATGTAGTCCGAGAGTACTTGCCGGAACTCCAAGATTCAGGGTATATTTAAAATCAAGATAATTTTTTCAGATCAATCTATTTCCATTATGGTTTCATCTAATTATTCAAATTGGATACTAAATTAACAATCAAAAGCCTAATTGAATAAAAAAAAATTTTGTCGTCTTTGAATGGATTTTTATCGTCAATTTAAAAAAACTAGATGCAGACTGGAGGAGAGCAAGAACCATCCAGTCTCCCACTAGCTGAAGTCATATTTAATGATGATACAGAAGATAAACCAGAAGAAACAACTGAAAATTCTAATCCAAATGAAAATATCAATGAAAATTCAAATAATTTACAGAATAATCCAACAAATGAGCCTAAAATACAAAATAGTATTATAAGCCCTTCAAGTTCTATATCTGCAAGCCAGTCATTAGATATAATTGCTTCAGAATCAGGCCAATCTGAAGAAGTTGATCGATGCATCGATCATGTATACGATAGATCTTCATTAAACTATATGATTACATTATTTACAAAGACTGCTTTTCCAGAAATTCGTGCAAAAATATTTTCTTTCTTCCAGAAGATGATTCTTAACCCATCTCTTTACATCGAATACGTCAGACCATCAAAACATCGAAGAAACTCCGATGAATTCTCAAGTACTGATATAAAACCAATGTTCCGTCACAGATCGAACTCATTCAAGCTTGAGCGTCAAGATACACCAACAGAAATTAAACCAGAAACACCAAAGAAGAAGTTCTCACCTCTTACTTTGCTTTTCCAGTCTTTTCCAAGAATTTTAGACAAATTCTCTGTCAGTGACATTGACCAAGTTGGCAAAAATCTTCAGATCTGTATAATGAAGCTTGTTCCAGACCCAAGATACATCAATAAAGTCGCAATGCCAGAATTACATTATTTCCAAGAAGCCTGTGAAGCTTTTCGTCATGTTCTTAATATAAAGAAGACAACTCTTGCCAATCATCTTGTTAAAGCATTAATTAGCGCTTCTTTTGCAATTATTTTCAGTATTGTCGATTCTGCGAAAATTAAAAACCAATCTCAATACGATTACATCAATTACATTGGCGAAATCATTTCGGTAATATCTACAGGCTTAGGAAGTGTCACAAACATGAAAGAAATAAGTAATATGTTGACATCTTTTTGGGTAGCGATTGTTTTATACAGCAAAGGCGATTTCTCGATCTATTTCACATGGAATGTTTATTTACGTAGAATTGCTGCTTCTGCAATGCCGTTTTCTTCAGTTTGCAGCTCAATTAATCCAAAAAGTATCGATAGCTTGATAAATGACGTAAATATCAAGTCAACACATTGCAAATTATATTCCAATTCCGAGGAAATGGCCACAGCTCTAAGAACTCTCATTCCTGAGTTGAATTTCGCATTGGTCAAACAACTTGAGCCGATGTACGGCATTTTCCTGCTTTGTATTTATTCTTTGGAAAAATACAGAGCGGCCAGCGGTGATTTATGCACTTATTTCGAGTACATGGACTATTCTTACAATCCGATCTTTGATCAGTGCATTGACTTGCTTCTTGAGCCCATATTTAATACTTACTGCCATCATGTAAGCGCAATGAGCGAAACAATCCAGAAATCAGAATCAGTTTTCCCTACCGCAAAAACATTATTGCGTTCCTTCCTTTGCCATGGCTCCAGACGTTCACAAGGTGCTACATGTATTTATTCTCGCTTCTTTACCCGATTTGTTTTGGCTGTTTTGGATAATGAGACTTGGCAAATATTTATGAACATGAAAGGTCAAATTTCCAAGGACAAAATGCAGAATTTCCTCGCTTTCTTCAATGATCTCGTCAAACTAACATCCCAGGATGTTCCTACTTTGCTGTTTTCTATTTTCTCGACTTCCGCCATCAGAGAACAAGACGAAGCACGCGCTATGATGTTTTCCTATCTCTATGATAACCTTCAGCCACACTTGCGACCATTCTTCTCCGATTATTATGCCGTATTTAACATGATGAAAGGAATGTCGTACAATTTCCCAGATAATCTCGACCAATTCGATGCGATCACGAAAGCCAGATACATAACAATGCAGATTATCAGGGATAATGACATTTCCAAGTTTGATTTAATTCCATATGAAATTCCAACTTCAGAGAAAGTCAGACTTTGGTCTCTTATCTTCTGCCAAAACATGAAATTAGCAGATGACCTTGTCGATGTCCTCGCAAAACGCTATATTCATGGTTATATGAGCACAAAAGGCATTTTCAGTACGGAATACGACCTAAACGATGTAAGAGACCAAACGGCCATCTTCTCATTCTTCACGTATTTGGTCAAAATTAACTGTTTTACGTCGAAGATTATTCCACAATTGTATTTCCTTAAGGATGGATTAAGATTGAAGCATCCAGGTAGCGTCCATTGCTACATGAACCTCCTCTACTTCATCATTTCCGTCATGCAATGCAGAAATGCCCATGAATTTGAAACTGCCGGCAATTCAAGTAACATGATCATACTTTTGGACGTCAGCTGCAGAGTCATAAGCCTTGGCAGAATGACAGGAATCCTTCAGTACGTAACTACAAGCGAAGTTGTAAATCTTCGCAAAATTATTCCAAGCATACAATCATTGGCTAACAGTAATAAGACTCAATTCTGCATACAGAACAAGGTTAACCCAGTTTTATCAATCAACGTTGACCAAACTCTGTTGATAAAATTATCAAATGTTATTTTATACTGTTTGAGCCAAACATTGATGTATTTCTCAACATACATCAATCCACAAGACACGCACATTATCGAACAAGAGTATATTAACACTTATTGGCTCAAACCAAGGTATTATTACTTTTCTGAGCTTCTTCCATTACTTTTAACTCTTTGTCCATCATGTGTCTATTCATTCATCGATATTCTCAACACAACTGATACTTTCATTAGTGATTTACCCAAATTAGTGAAAGATTATCAGAGACAAATCTCCGGAGAAGAGAATTTGATCCATTTTATTGCCAGATATACCCCACATATCATCGATATGGACCTAAAGATCGATCCACAATACGCATTAACCCTGATTCAGCCAGAATTACTCGCAAACGAGACAATTTCTCATTTTGTCACTCACTGGCTTCATTCATTGCCAGAGGAAGATGCTATGTTGATGGTTCCTCAACTTGTCCAGTCAATCAGGTTTGATAAGTGCAAAACAATGCGATCTTTCTTGATTGACTACGCTAAAGACCACGAGATGTTTGCACACAGACTATTGTGGAACATCGCAAATGAAAAAGGACATCCTGACAACACAGATCCGAAATATACCCGTCGACTTCCAAAAATCGAAAGTCTGATACTTAACAGTTTCAAGACAAGTGTCAGACAACGTCAAATGAACGAGTTTGGCCTCATTGAAGAACTCGACAGGATTTCACAGCGATTGAAACCATATAAAATTGAAGAAAGAAGGGAAGTTTTAATCAATGAACTGAAGAACTTGAATTTATCCAATGATTTGTATGTTCCTTCATGTCCAGAGTACAAAATCATTGGTATCAATGCAGAAGAATCTCTTCCTCTTAAGAGCCATTCACGTGTTCCAATTCTTGTCAATTTCGAAGTCGAAGACAAAGAAAACAAGAGATTCCCTTACGGCTGCATCTTTAAGATCCAAGATGACGTGAGAACAGACTGTTTAATGATCCAACTCATCGACAAATTCGGTGTAATATGTCGTGAATCAGGATTAGACATTTATGTCTGTCCTTACAAAGTATTTTCAACAGGTTTCGATCGCGGAGTCATTGAAGTTATCCAACACGCGAAATCTCGTCATGACATTGGAATGACATATAAATCAGAGTTGTTGCATTACTTCACAACAAAGTTTGGTCCGATTGGAACTCCAAAGTTCAATGCCGCACAAGATAATTTCATTAAATCACTCGCGAGCTATTCATTGATATGTTATTTGTTCCAAGTCAAAGATAGACACAACGCGAACATCATGATTGATGACGAAGGACATATTATACATATCGATTTCGGATTCATTTTCGATATTTCACCTGGAGGAAATATCAAATTTGAACGTGCTCCTTTCAAATTAACTCGCGAATACGTGAATGTTCTTGGCGGATCTACAGATGCAGTTCCATTCCAGAGGTTTGTTACATTGTTCATGAGGTGTTTCTTGGCTGTTCAATCAAGATATATAGAGATCATCAACATTGTCGAACTCATGAAATCTGCAGGACTTCCTTGTTTCACCAAGAACTCAATCAAGTCATTGAAAGAAAGATTTGCACTGACAAAGAATGCTTCCGAACTGCCAGACTACATCAAAGGACTTGTAACATCTTCTCTAGACTCTTTCTACACTTCTGCTTACGATTCATTCCAGAACTCTCAGAATAATATATTTTATTGTTAAATTTATTCATGATATAAATTTATTTAGATTCAACATTATTTTTTATTTTATTATTAAATGCCGACTTTTTATGTGTGATGCTCTAATTCAATTGTTATAATTGTATTCATCTTTGGTGGGTTTTATTATTAGATACTGGATTATGTTTAAATTGAAAACTGAATTAGAAAATCAAAAGAGTAATTTTGAGCAATCAATAAAAAGACATCAGCAACTACATGATTTATTTGCTTATCTAAATAAAATCATCATGCTGGGACCTGTTAAAAAGATTTTGCGAAGTTATTTTGTTTTTTAACCATAGCAAAATCAAATATTCAATCTAAATTTCATATTTTCGTGACCAATGCACTCTTGTTGGTCTATATGTGTCATTTCTGGAGATGTTGCCTGTGCATGACTCCCAGAATGATACAATATTCTGAATTCATAACTTGATTGCCGAACTTTGACCGACAAGGGAGTCTTATTCTCTCTTTTTGATTGCTATCCATAATTACAGAACCACTGTAATCACACACATCTTTTTTGTAATCAAGATAAAAACATATTTCTCATCTCTTTAATATACTGTCCCTTAAAAACGAACCTCAAATTATCTTGAAATTCTTAGAGAGGACCATTTGTCTCAAAGAGGCTCAAAATTGTGTGACAGTGCACACTTCTATAACTTCTAATTTTAAATCTTAAAAATAATTTAGAAGATGAAGCCAGGTATTATATACAACCAAAATACAAAATTTCCCACAAACTGTGAATATATTTAAACTTCTGTAAACGGATATGCACAAAGATTCTGTTTAACAAAGCATAATAAAATATGGTTTATTTATTCGTTTTACATTACTAAAAATCCTTTATTAGTCAGTTGAAGCAACTTCTAAAAACCTCATTAATTTAGGAAATTCTTTCTGTTGCTTTTCTGGCATGAATTGAAGAATACATTGAAATATAATAAATATATGATCATCAAACATGCAATCATGAGAAATTCCGAGTAATGCTTTGAAAACTGCCCAAAATCTGCTGTCATAAACAATATCATACAAATCACTAAATTTCATCGTTTCTTGATCTAAACTTATCATTTGATAAACCATAGCGGCATAAATTTCAGGTGTTGTTCTAAAAATGCATTGAAGTGCGAGTATAATTTCATCTGCTGCAATGAAACGTCCTACAGTTCGCTTTGTTGCGCTCGGATATCGCATGACATATTTAACGTCGTCAATCGTAACAGTCCTAATAAGACGCATTTAGGATGCCAATTCTACGATAAGTAAACTACTCAAAATTAACCTTAATAATTTTCAATGAGTGAAATAGAAAGTTTAGAAGCATCTAAATCTAAATTCTGATGCAAATTTTAATCGAAAATTTTGTGGCATACGATTATTTTTCGAGAGTCACTGACTTTTCAATGCTTGATTTTAAGGTTTCCATAAAATCAAGCTAATCATTGAAAGCAGATGAAGACTAGAAAGTCCGATTTAATTTGCTAAATTTAGATTGTATTTCACGTGTAAATTTATTGTACGACCCAAATTTTTTGCCGTTCACCTTTGAAATCAGAAGCGCGAATTAATGTGCATTTTCATATAAACATTCGGTCGCTAACGCTCTTTTCGCATTTTTCTTATAATCCTAAGATCGCTAAGTTATTAACTTATCTTCATTTTATCCTAAAACTTCTTGTTTTTCACCATTCCAACTTTTTTTGATAAATATTTCTATGGCTCAGTCTTTATTTTAATGTATATATAAATATTTTTGCTAAATAGAAAAGATAGTGACTAAAATGAAGAACTGTTGGTTTAATTAATAAAATTTCGTCACAAAACCGAGGAAGTGCGATATCTGATTTAGTTAAACGTTGAAGCTTATTTCGAAGCTTTCTCTTCAAATTTGTTTCTCTTTCTCTAATTACATCAACTCCATGGAATGTATCAAAAATATACGTATCTAGAACATGGATATTTTACTGATACTTGTAAATAAAATTAATAAAAAATAATCAGATAATTCTGTTCCTGTCTACTAATATTCAAAATTTGTATCTTCTATATTTCGAATTACATTAATATATAGAGCATTTTGGAACCATGCAATATTTTCAAAGTAAATCTTTTGCAGACTTGGGAGATACTCCATAAAAGAAATGTCTTCAACTAGTTGAACACCCTCTAATTCAATGATTTGAAGATTATGATAATGAAAGAATGGAAAAAACTTTTAAGAAATATGATTATGCTAATTCCAATATAATTAAAACCACCTGAATTAAAAGATAGACTATGGAATTGAAAATGTTTAAAAATTATTGTCCCAAATGTTAAAACCTGGAAATACATCAAGTCCTTCTGGAAAATTGATATTTTGATATACCATGCCAAGTTAAGCTCTATTTTCGATTTTTTTAATGAATATTCAATAGTTTAATTAATAATTTTGGAGTCATCAAATGCATAAGAATGAATTATTTCCACAATGGATGGAACAAATAATGATGTAATATTTGTATTAATAAATGTATCACTTCCTAAAGACTTTATATAAGGAATATTATATTTAATATCAAGAAGTGATTGAAACTATATTCAATTTCACTTTTAATTCTCTATTTCATGGAATCCAATGTCCACTAACTGCAACACATACACTCATATGATACAAATATTTAAATTTATTATGTAAAAAGTTATATCTAGACTTAAGATATTTTATTTCAGTTGCTATATGATAAATCACATTGGATGTCATTGGATCAGTAACATCAGTCATGTCTAAGAAATAAACTATCATTGTTTTATAGCCAAAAAAATCTTTGCAAGACTCTGATAAGAAAGTTCTCTTATTAATATATAATTTACTTTTTTCTGGAAATTCAGTTATTTCAGTCACTTGAATTGTAAAATTCCCACTTATAATAATATTAATTGGATTCTCAAATCCTCGAAAAAGACTGTTTTCTATTGTAATTACATTTAAATTGTTTAAGAATGTTATTGTTCTAAGATTTATGCAATTGCTGAAGGCTCCTTTTCCAATAAAAGTTACAGATTCTGGTATTTTAATACTTGTTAAAGATTTACAAGATAAAAATGCAGTTTCTCCAATATATTTTAAGTTTCTTGTAAGTGATATACTTGATAATGCTTCACAACCTACAAATGCATTTGCACAAATAATTGATACACTTTCTGAAATTATAATGCTAGTTAATGATATGCATCCATCAAATGCACTAGTTCCAATTGTGGTAATTTTTCCTACTAAATTAACATTTTTTAAAGCTGTACATCTTAAAAAAGCCATAGTACCCATATGAGTTACATTACCTAAAATTGAAACTTGTGTTAATGAAGTGCAATGTTGAAAAGCATATTGTCCAATGTTGAAAAGCATATTGTCCAATGTAGATAACTTTTTCAGGAATAATAATACTCTCTAATGATGGGCAAAAACTAAAAGAAAAAATCTCTATCATTAATATTGAGTCTGGAAGATTAATTGATTTCAAGAATTCGCATTGTGAAAAAGCACTTTCACTAAGAATTGTAAGTTTCGTGCATTCGCTAAGATCTGCGGTTTCTAAATTTGTTCGATAAAAACTTTCACTACTTATATTAACAAGATTACTATCTTTTTCGAAACTAAGTGATGTAATCTGACCCTTACAATGTTCAAATGCATTTTTGTATATCTGGGTAACAAAGTAAGGCGCAAAAACAGCACCAATATAATCATTTGAACAATTGACAAGGGTTTGATTATTATTTTCGTATCCAAGTGAACCTTGACTAGAGCCTTTATGAAGTAGATAACAAAACAAGATTAATTAATAATATATTAGTATACTTATTCAAAAAAATTAATTCAAATTGTCAATCTCGTTGATTATTTATGTATTTTGACATTAACAAGCTGAAATATCTTAAAATCATAATAAGTTTATATAAATAAATTTTAATATTTTGATTAACATTATTACACACTTTTGAAGATTTTATAATGAGCACAGTATTCACATTTACCTAAAATAGAATTTAATTTCATCGCGAATTAAGCATTGTTATATTTTCGTGTTGCTTTAAATATTCAATTTGAGAATACTTGTAAATGATAAAGAAAACTGTTTTCGATTGCCAAAAGCATACTCGTAATTGCTGATATATCAATAGATAACTGATATTGCTTCAACTGCTAATTGCTGATATCAAGATTTTTGAAAGAAAAAAAACTGATCAGAATCAATTCATTATTTTGAATACAGCTCATAGAATTGCTTCAATTTTATTTCCTATCAAATTCTATATAAGTGTAAATCCAGGTAGAAGAATATTATCCTTTCCCTAAGTATAAGTTTTGTTAAATCATTTTATAGGATTACAGCATGTGATTGCAGCAATGCTAAGTCAAGAAATAGTTTATTTACGAGCGAAGGGAATCAGAGTAATTAATTGTAGGAATCGAGATTTAACATATACAATGTTTTGCCTTGTTTCTGGATATCTTATTTCAATGGCAATATAATTAATAACATCATATGTTGTTCTATCTGTGATATTATACATATCTAAGAAATGAACTATCATAGATTTTGGTCCAAAAAAATATTTTACCAGATTCTGACAAAAAAGATCTCCTAGATATATATAAATGACTTCTTTTTGGAATACGACATTGATATTCTGCATCAATAGTAAAATTTCCTTGAATAAACATATTTATTGGATTTGTAATTCCATCAAATAAAAAGTCTTGAATTTTGATTGTATTGAGATTGTTAAAGAATGTAATCCATTTAAGGCTTGAGCAAAAGCTGAATGCATCTGACCCAATATATGTTACTTTTTCTGGAATTGTAAGACTTGTTAGTGCTATGCAGTGATAAAATGCATCTGACCCAATCTCTGTTACATTTTCTGGAATTACAATTCTAGTTAATGAAACACAATTCACAAATACATGAAATTTTAATATATTTATTTTTCTTGGAATTACAATATTAGCTAAAGACGTGCAATATGAAAATAATTCAGCGTTAAGAATTGTGATTTCTTCAGAAATTTTAATATTTGTTAATGAAGTACATTTAAAAAATGTGGAGTATCCTATTTCTGTTACATTATTTAGAATCACAATACTTTTTAATGATATACATTCTTGAAATGCAGAATTTCCAATCTTTAATAAACCATTGGGGAAAGATACGCTTGTTAAAGTCACACACTTAGAAAATGTATAATCAAAAATCTCTGTTACTTTTTCTGGAACCTCAATTCTTGTTAACTTTTTGCATGATGAAAATGAACCTGGCCCAATCTTTGCAAAATTATTAGAGAACGTAATAGAAGTTAATGATAAACAAAAGCTAAATGTATAAGCCCCAATTTCTGTTATTCCATCTGGAATTATAATACTTTCTAATAAAGTGCAATAAGAAAATGCGGATTGTCCAATAGATGTGATACCATTATGTAGTTTGATTGAGGAGATATTAACATTATAAAAACAACAGTCAGAAATCGTAGTAATATAATTAGGAACATTATATTCACTATCTGAATATGATATAACAACTCTAACTAATGTTGAATTTTCTATTCCAGAAAAAAGGGAGTTATCATCAACTTTATATAAAAGATTATCTGGATCAACTGTTATATTTTCTAATGGACAATTACTAATAGCCCCAGGTATATCATAACTCAAAAATTTTGGAATAAAAAATGACGAAAGTTTTGTAGAACTCAAGCAACCAAATTCTAAAATTTCCAATCTAGAATTTTTTTGAAATATTTATTGTTGTTAAATCACATTCTGAAAATGCAAAACTAGAAATCCTAACTACACTATCTGGCAAATTTATGGATGTTAGATTTTTATTGGATGAAAAGCATTTTGGTCCGATACTTGTAATATTTGGAGGAAGTTTTATTGATTTCAAGTAATTGCAACGAGAAAAGACATTTTCATTAAGAATGGTAAGTTTAATGCATTCGCTCAGATCTGCTGTTTCTAGGCTTGTTTGATGAAAACTGTAACTACTTATTTTTTTCAAGACTGCTATCTTTTTCGAAACTAAGTTATGTGATGATATTATCTTTACAATTCTAAAATGCATATTTATTCCAACTTTCACTATATATCTCTGTAACAGATTGTGGAATAACGACAGCTCCACTATAGTCATATGAACAATTTACAAGAACTTGATTATTATCTTCTTGAAAGCCAAAATTATAATGAGGGCGTTTGATAATTGGAGTTGGACATAAAATTTGGAGATCTTAATTTTTGAGAATTTTGGTGCGATCTTACTGGTACAAGCAAGAGTATGGAAGGAGATTGAACTGAGAAAAAAACTAGAGCATGCAAAAGAATCATGCTACAGCTTAGTTGAATGTCATTTATGCAAATAAAAATATCTTTTTCAAATTTCAAACAAATTTTTGCCACTTTTTGAAAGAAGATAAGGTAACAAACATTTTAAAATGCAAAACCTAGACTTAAACTATGCCGAAATGTGAGCTCACCATTACGGTTTTTTCTTTTTTGGGGGCCCGCAAGCTCGCCCCCAAAGAAAAAACCGTAACGGTGACTAACATTTAGGAAAAAGTTTATTTCGAAAATTCCTCAATTGAGGTACTTGTACAGATATTCTACCCCAGATGAGGAACAATGTCTTTAATCAGTAAATTAATCAAGAAGAAAGTATTCAAAGACAACTATTAAATACTTACATTATGCACATGCACGCATTTAACTCAATCTTAATATATTATGTTTTTGCGTCATCAAGTCATAAATATAAATCGGAAAAGCAAAACATTTTTATTGATATAAATTATCAAAATGCAAATTCACTAAATTTAAATTTGACTATTATTAGGTCAAATTTTATAAAAATACATTTAGTTATTGCCATCCATTCTTGCTAGGATATCAGCGTAGTTCAAGTACGTGTATTTGATGATGTCGAGCTGTGCTTTGAGGTCTTTGTAGCACATTGTTTCTCTGTACGAGTGCATTCCTAGCATTGGAGATCCGACATCAATAACAGGCATTCCATTGAGAAATTCCATCTTAGGGCCAATTGTTCCGCCACTTCCTCTTCCGTTTCTCTTAGCTGTTACGGTGATCTGTTGATTGGCCAATTTCGATGCTTCTTTCATCGTAATAATTCCTCTGAAACTGAGTGAAGTTGTGTTTTGACCTGTTCCGCGCATCATAAGGCCTTGGCCGAGTCCTGGCTGATGGTTCTTCTCGTAGAGACCTGCATAGTTCGGATGTGAGCCATGGTTTGCATCTGCACTGATAATCAACGAGTTTCTCTTTAATACTTCCAAATTAACGTTAGATCTAGAAGTTATGAACCTAAGAGTTCGCTCAAAGAAGTCTCCTAAAGCTCCATTGAGTGTGTGACTGCCATTTTCTTCATTATCAAAGACACAAATCATATTTAACGTATCTTTCGGCTCTGACTCAATAAATGCCTTTAGTGAGCAGTAAGATGAAACAAGGTTATCAAGACGTGCTGAGGTAAGGAATTCTCCATCAACTTTGGCCTTATTTATATCAGCTAAATAAAGATCTGTAGAAACTATAGAATCAACTGGTATTTCTGCAAGTCCTGCGAGATACTCGTATACAGGAGTAGTACCTTTTGTTCCGACTACAATCCTCATGTTATTATCTCTGTTAAATTCTGGTGTTAATGAGAATTTATCCATTAAAGACACTTCTGGAAATGGAATAAATCCTATTGGTCTTTTTGAATCGATGTATTTCGTTTGAAGTGTTCCATTTTCTAAATAATAAACGAGACCTTTGAGTTTTAAGTCTCTTCCGAATGTAGAATGTGATAAGCCGCCAGTGTAGTTCGCTGTATTTAGCAAGTGATATAAATCTGTTGTTTTTTCGATGTTATTTTTCAATTTTAGAATTGGAGAATCGGAATGAGCGCCTGTTACTACAGCACCCTTGAACCAAGCAGCATTATAAGCGATAAATGACTTATGAGAGCGAATTAAATATCCTTTTTTAGGTAATTCTTTTGGAAGATTATTTTCTTGAACGTGAACATAACCATTTTCTTCAAGAAGTTTGCTTGCATAAATGCAAAAAGCCATAGGATCTGTGCAAAAATCCATAAATTCAATAAAATCATCAACTAATTCCATTTTTAATAAAATACTCCCTAAAAAATTATAAAATAGACCCTTAATATTTATTTTCATAAGTTTACAAATTGACAATTGTCAGGAAAAAATTTTGCAGAAAAGAAATGGTTTTTCCATTTCTCTTACCTGCTGAACCAGTTCCATTAGTATTTAAGACAAAAAAGGAAGCACACGCAGAACAGCGTACTAATTTTCGACTTGTTCACTTTGATCTCCCAAAAGATCCTCTATTTAACGAACAATTCAATTTACACAACACAGGTCAAAAAATGGGTATCCCAGGTGAAGATTTAGGGTTAGGCAACGTCTTTAAAAATCGTCAATATACAGGAAAAGGAGTTGTTACTATTGTTAATGATGATGGAGTAAATTATGAACATCCAGATTTGAAAGATGCAATAGATTCGAGATACCTCATTAACCTAGGTGACAATACTACCCATGTTCTCCCTGATAAAGGATACCATGGCAGTGGATGCGCCGGAGTCATCGCATCTAAATGGGATAACGGTGTCTGCGGTGCAGGAATTGCTCCAGGAGTAACTCTTGGTGCTGCCAAATTCCCTAATTCTATATTTTCAACAGAATATATCGTAAAATGTTTTGGATTTAAAGATTCCGAAGTCAAAATACATTCGAATTCATGGGAAATCGACGAATGCTCCAAAGAAGGATGTCCAGGTGGCGAACAAATGCATGGATTTCACGATGTAATTTCAAAAGCTTCGAAATCAGGCGTAAACATAGTTTTCGCAGCCGGCAATAACGCAGAATTACTTGGAGATACAAACTTCCGTACTATATCTAACTGGCGAGAGAATATTGTCGTTGCAGCATCTACATTTCGTGGCCAACACGCTTTTTACTCAGAAGTGTCCTCAACGATCACAGTTAACGCGCCATCATCGTACGGATCAAATGCAATCGGTCTTGGCGAGAAATATACTCCATCAGTACAAACAATTTCTCCAAAAGGCAAAGAATGCAATCCCAGTTTCGGAGGAACATCAGCGTCATCACCAATGGTTGCCGGTGTCCTTGCCCTCATTCTTGAAGCAAATCCAAAACTAAAACCACGAGATTTGTCATACATTATCTCAATTACAGCCACAATCAACGATCCTAAACATGGTTCATGGACCAAGAACGCCGCCGGTCTTTATTACAGTCCATATTTCGGATTTGGCCGAATTCACGCAGATCGAGCCATAGAAACCGCGAAAACATGGCAGAACTTAGCGGAAGAAGAAACATTCACAGCTAAAGCATCCAATCGATTCGAAATGACGCGAAATACAACAGTTAAAATTCAAATGAAAGATAATCTTTTCATTGAAACAGTTGAACTCGTTTTCAACATTGCAGATGAAGATTACGGTGATATCCGAATCGAAGTCATTTCTCCATCGAAAACACATGCAATTGTTAAACAGTTGTCCATCATGCGAAATGTCCCTAAAAACATGATCAAACGAACAATCACAATCCGAAATTTCCTTGGCGAATGGTCACGTGGTACATGGACAGTTGGATTCTTTAACAGAGGTGTTAAAGACATTGGTGGTTATGTTGAAAACATCAGTATCAATGTTTATGGCACATCCACACTTCCAGAGACAGGACATAAATTCAACCAAGTCAATGGCACATCTCCATATGATTACAATTATCCAGATCAAGGTGTTAAATTGGTTGTTCCTAAAGAGATCGAGATTTACAAAGTAGAACCACTTCAAATCAAAAATGCTAATCGAAGCTGCTCGATCGACATCTTCTTTGAAGATCCAGAAATTTCAGCACGTTCATTTTATCGAAGTTCAACGAACATTTCAGAAGGATGGAATGTTCGTTATGATACACCAAATCTCCCTGATGGTCTGAAAGCTAACTTAGTTGTTGAATCCATGGAATGTGGATGGTCAGTTCGATCCCCAGTCAAAATATACAATCCAATTGTCAAACCAACACTTGCTATTGCAGGTTTCAAAGAAAAGAACTCACAAGAAGTTCGTCTTGAGTGGGGTCGTCCTTCTAATCACTTGAACCAAGAAGTTCCAGGCGATCTTATTATCATCACAGCCATCAATGAGAGTGGTAGCCAATTCCGATACTTAGTTCGAGATGCAGGTTTCTTCATTGTTCGAGAAAACATGAGTTCTAACTCTACATTTTACATTTCCAGTGCATTCTGCAACCGACTTGAAGAATGCTACTTCCACAAGATCGTTGGTGTTGGTCCAGTCATCAACCACGAGGTTTCACCACGATATCAGTGGGTTATTGTCATTTCATGCATTATTTTTGTATTAGGAATCATTTGCATTGTTATTTTCGCGTATTTCTTCCTTAAGAAAGGCAAGAAGAAAGAATACAAATCATTCGACATGGACAGTCGTGCTCTTAAATCCATGGGATCTTTCTTTTAATTCATTCATTATTTATATTTATATTTATTTTTTGTTGTTTAATTTGTTTATTTATTCAAACAAATTTAAAACATAACTTATAGTTCTCTTTCTTTTTATAGGGTGTCCAAAGGTGCGTTTAGCACAGCGCTCTATATGAGACTATTAAAGGAGATATATGCTGATTATAAATATATAATAAAAAATATGAATATATGTATATGATGAGTATGTTGTATTTTGGCGCCATGCCGGGATATAAAATGAATTTTGAGACAAGAGGCGGTTTCGCGGGAAATTTTGGCGGGATTTTTTTCATTTTTTTAATGAATCATAAAGAAAACATCCTCGCTCTTGCAAAAAAATGCAAAGACTGTAAAAAAATCTACGAGACATTGGTAAAATGCTTCGGTATGGATGCTCCTAGCTATTCCACTGTAACGTATCATGTTAGGATGTATCACTTCATGAACAAAAAGGCGCCCATCATAAAAATTGACAAAAAATCGCCGGATCAAAGAAAAATCAAAGCAATTCTTCAAGCGCTAGATGAAGACCCAAGAGCATCACTCAGAAGGATAGAGGAGATGACAAAGATACCACGTACAACAGTCAGTTATTATCTGCACAATTATTTGAACTACAAACTAGCGTATACACGTTGGGTTCCGCACAACCTTAATTCAGTTCAAAAAAAATCTAGAGTCCAATCTTCGAAAGAGCTCCTCTCTATATTGGGTGCGTATCGATCCAAGAAGTTTCGCTTTTTAGTAACAGGGGACGAGTCTTGGTTTCAATATGCAACAGAAGCCAAAATCATGTGGATCCCGAAGGATGAAAATCCGCAAACATTCCCGAAGAAAAAAATTGACACACCAATGATGATGTTGTCGGTTTTTTGGGGCGTGAATGGCATCATCGCAATTGATATTCTTCAAAAACCTAATACGATGAATGCTCAGTATCTAATTGACAATGTTCTTACTCAAATTATCAATTCTGATGAGTTTGAGAAATCCAAACAACAAAAACAAAAGTTTGCAATTCATTTTGATAATTCAAGAGTTCACAAAAGTCATAAGGTAATGAATTACTTGGTGGAAAACAATGTCAAAGTTGTTCCAAACCCAATTTATTCACCTGATATTGCACCCTCTGACTTTTATTTATTCGGCACGCTAAAAAAGAGAGCTGAAGGACGCGAATTCGCGAGTCCAGATGATCTTGAAAATTTTGTAAGAGAGCAATTTGAGCAATTTTCTCATGATGATTTAAAGCGTGTCTTTCAAGCCTGGATCGATCGCTGCGAACGCGTGATTGAATCCAATATCCCAGCTTCAGAATCAGAAGTTCAAAAATCACATGAGGAAAGATATAAAAATTACTTTTTGGAATCTATAGGGTGTCCAAAGGTGTGTTTAGCACAAACCTGAATACTGCGAATAGAAATAAACAAGTTACATATATATAAAGTTTATTTAAATATAATCACCATTGGATTCAATCACGCGTTCGCAGCGATCGATCCAGGCTTGAAAGACACGCTTTAAATCATCATGAGAAAATTGCTCAAATTGCTCTCTTACAAAATTTTCAAGATCATCTGGACTCGCGAATTCGCGTCCTTCAGCTCTCTTTTTTAGCGTGCCGAATAAATAAAAGTCAGAGGGTGCAATATCAGGTGAATAAATTGGGTTTGGAACAACTTTGACATTGTTTTCCACCAAGTAATTCATTACCTTATGACTTTTGTGAACTCTTGAATTATCAAAATGAATTGCAAACTTTTGTTTTTGTTGTTTGGATTTCTCAAACTCATCAGAATTGATAATTTGAGTAAGAACATTGTCAATTAGATACTGAGCATTCATCGTATTAGGTTTTTGAAGAATATCAATTGCGATGATGCCATTCACGCCCCAAAAAACCGACAACATCATCATTGGTGTGTCAATTTTTTTCTTCGGGAATGTTTGCGGATTTTCATCCTTCGGGATCCACATGATTTTGGCTTCTGTTGCATATTGAAACCAAGACTCGTCCCCTGTTACTAAAAAGCGAAACTTCTTGGATCGATACGCACCCAATATAGAGAGGAGCTCTTTCGAAGATTGGACTCTAGATTTTTTTTGAACTGAATTAAGGTTGTGCGGAACCCAACGTGTATACGCTAGTTTGTAGTTCAAATAATTGTGCAGATAATAACTGACTGTTGTACGTGGTATCTTTGTCATCTCCTCTATCCTTCTGAGTGATGCTCTTGGGTCTTCATCTAGCGCTTGAAGAATTGCTTTGATTTTTCTTTGATCCGGCGATTTTTTGTCAATTTTTATGATGGGCGCCTTTTTGTTCATGAAGTGATACATCCTAACATGATACGTTACAGTGGAATAGCTAGGAGCATCCATACCGAAGCATTTTACCAATGTCTCGTAGATTTTTTTACAGTCTTTGCATTTTTTTGCAAGAGCGAGGATGTTTTCTTTATGATTCATTAAAAAAATGAAAAAAATCCCGCCAAAATTTCCCGCGAAACCGCCTCTTGTCTCAAAATTCATTTTATATCCCGGCATGGCGCCAAAATACAACATACTCATCATATACATATATTCATATTTTTTATTATATATTTATAATCAGCATATATCTCCTTTAATAGTCTCATATAGAGCGCTGTGCTAAACGCACCTTTGGACACCCTATATTTAAAATATTCTTTAAATCATATCAATCTCATATTGCATTTCCATCATCCATGTTAAAGTATTGAGCTGCAATTGCTAACAGAAAAAAGCGAAGTTCTAGCATGAACCAAAAAAAGGTAATTAATAACATTATATTTTATTACACATATAAAATCAATCAATCAATTAATGAGATATTGATTGCATTCTAAATCTTGTTAGCGATGCAAAGACAACAATTAGTGTTGTCATTGATGGCTCCTTATCAGATTTATTTTCGATGTATGGAGATATTGATTTGGATGATAATATTTTCTTTTCTGTTCTGAGTTGATGAATCTTTCTCAAACATTTTGTTCCATTTGTGTCATTTAATATCGCATCTTCGAGTGTTCTCTTCATTATATCTGTATTCTTTGGAATTCCTCTATCTGATATCTGCATGAACAAAGATCTTGCCCATCCTTCCCAACTCTTTAAATCTTCACGAAGCAAAACGATATTCTTTTCTGTTTCGTTCAATTTTGATAGTTTTGTTTTATACATTTCAATCTCTTTGATTCTGTCTTGAATATCTCTTTCGCATTGTTCAATCTTTTTCTCAAATTTAAATACATGAGAAAGAATTGAATCTTGAGGAAGAATCTTGCAATGTATTTTAACTTGTTTTGCGTCATTTGAAATTGATAAATCGCTATCTGTTGTTGAAATCTTTCTGTTTATTTGTTCAATCAAATCGAAAACATCGACTTTTGCCGGATTCTCTGTTGAGTTTAGAATTGACATCAATTCTTTCTTTATCTGATTCTGTTTCTCTGTTAAGTTATTAATCTCTGAAGACAATTGAGATTTGATTGATTGAATAACAATATTTGTTTTGGTTTCCCTGTTATTCAGATCAACTTTATGCGTTTCTTCTTGTTGTTGAAGTTTTAATCGAAGAGATTTCTCACTTAACGTGATCTTTGTGTTTGCTTCAACTAAACACTTCTTTTGCTCAATGAGTTTATCAATTGTTTCTTGAAGTGATTTCTGGACATTCTTTTCAATAACAATGTCGTTTTGAAGTTTACCAATTTGCAATAAATAATCTGATTTTGATGTTTCGATCTCGCTTTCAAGATCTTTGATTCTCTTGTATAATTTAGCTTGAATTCGTTGTAATTTGTCATGAAGATTTTCTTTAGATACTTTCAAAGAAATGACTTGATTAGAATAATTTTCGATATCATTGTTCAACAACTTGTTTTGAGACTTCATTTCTTCTAATTCGTTATTCAGATATTTGTTTTCTTCTGCAAGAAGCTCGACTTGAGATTCAACTGTTTTGTTCTTTTCTTTTTCTGTTTGGAGTTCTGATTCAAGTGATGTTAAATTCTTTGATGTCTTACGCATAATTTTGTTCATGTTGCTCTTCATTTCTTTAATTGTTTCTGTCAATTCTTCATTCTTCTTAGACAATTCTGAGATTTGATCATTCGCTGCTTCGTTGTCAATTTTATGGTTAGTAATGTGTTCTTGTGATTTCTCTTGGATGTTATTGAGTTCTATCTCAAGATTTCTGATTTTGTTGTTGAGCTCATTGTTCTTCTTCTGTAATTCTTCATTCTTCTCCTTTTCTTGTTCATATTCATCATGGTAATCTTTTTCATTTTGAGTATTTTGTTTGACTTCAACTGGTTTGACCTCTTTCTCTTCATTTAGTTTGTTCTTGAGTTGTCTGTTCTCTTCGTTAAGCTTACGGATTGTTGATGACTGGTTTTGAAGATTTTCTGCACATTTGACAATTTCTGACATGTCAGAAATCTTCTCACAAATTTGTTTGTTGACAAGACAAACAACTGCAAACAGAACAAAGAGAGTTCTTACTTGTCCATTGTTCATTATTGACTTGTCGCCGTACTTGAATAACTCATTAAGCTGTAATTTGACACTAGAAAATGCGTCTGGTGAAAACATTGTTAATTGTTGAGGTAATTCTTTGATATCTAAACCATACATCTTCTCATCAATGAACTTTTCGATTCTTGTGCATTCACAAAGTAATCTAGATCTGACTTTTTCGTCTCTGACTAAGATTTCATCTGAAAATTTTTCACCATACAAGATCCATCTCATTGTATCTTCAAGACGACCAAGTATTTGTGCATATACTTCTGTATCACTCTTTTGAGACTTATTACTGCTTGGAGAAGCTGTTTTCTTGGACTTTGAAAGTTCATTTGCAACTCTTACGATTTCTTCTATGAAATCACTAGGTCCTTTGAGCTTTTCATGGTTAAGCATACTTCTTACGTCTTCACAGATCTTTCCATCGAGATCTTTCGCTAGATTATTTAGTTCATTATTTGAATTACTTAGTTTCACTTCGAGATCAGTAAGTTTTTCTTTGAGTGTATTGTTTGTAGATATAAGTTCTTGCGATCTTTGCTCTGATTCACTAATAATTTGATCATAACGATGGAATAATTTAAGGATCGATTCTCTTTGTTTAGAAAGAGCAGTAATTTCCTTATTTTGTTCTTCTATCATATCTTCTAACATCTCTGGAGCTGAAGTTTCTTGATTTTGAGGAACTACCGGTGTTGTGATAAGATTGATTTGTAATTTTAAGTGTTCAATAGTAGATTCGAGTCTATTTATCTTGTATGTTGCTTCTTCGGTAATCTTGCTCTGTTCATTTGCTTGTTTTTTAGCATTTTCAGCATCTCGTTGTGCAGTTGATAACTGAATTTCTAAATCTTCGATGTTGCTCTTTGATCTTTTGAGCTTTTGGGTAAGTAATTTAATGTTGGATTCATATTTTCTACTTATGCGCTCTGTCAACGTTTGAAGTTCTTGTTTTGTTGAATTATATTCGTTGATAAAGAGTTCAAACACTTGATCTGCTTGTTGCACTGATTGAACTGGTTGTAGAAATCTCTGTGAAATGATTTCAAATAACTGAGAGGCCTCATCTTTAGGATTATTTCCTCTCATTGTTATAAATTTTTAAACGTTCACCAAAAATTGATATCAATCTGAAACAAAATTCATATACCTATAAGTCCACTGGAATGAATAAAGATCAAAAATTACCTTAAAATTACAATGATTGGTAAATTTAGAATTGGAAAATAGTGATTATCTAAGATATGCAGGATTCTGAATAGCCATGTAACGACTATAGGATAAATGTCTTATGTTGAAGATTGTTATGTTAGATCAATGAATGGAAATAGGATCAAAATTTTTTCCGTTTCAGTAAATAATTTAATTCAAATTTTCAGATAATACGTCAAAATTATTAAACTATTGAAAACGAACAAAGTGAACTTCCTCGCCATAAATTTTTGATATTTTTTTTATGTGGAGCGAGATTTATTCACCAGAGAATGATCCTGATGCTCCAATAATCAATCAGAAGTATTACAATCAGCTTGGGTGTCTTCTTGATCAAGCAAAATCTAACAATAATCCATTCGGAAAAGTTTTCTGTTTCTCTGGCCATGCAGGAGTAGGAAAAACGACAATACTTAAGAGATTATGCGCAGAAGAATCAATTCAATATCTGCAATTTGCTCCAGAAGATGCAGAATTTTATGATTCAAATTCAAATAATTTTTCATTAACAGAAATACTTGAAAACTTTCTCATGAGAGCCTCATTGTCAAAACAAAACTCGAGATTAGTCGTTATTGATGGAATAGAGATACCAGATAACGAATATTTCAAATTTATTAAAATTTTAAGGAAATCTAAAGTACTAATTGCATGGATACTACCATCATCATTAATAAAAGATCCTCATATACCGTTTCCCATACAATACTTCAACGAACCTCAGTATTCCGGAATAAATAAAATTTTGAAGTACATTTCAGAGAAAAATCAAATAGATATCAGCACAAAAGACCTCATGAACATTGTTAGAACCTCAAATGGTGATATTCGTACTGCAATTAACTCATTACAATTTGGAAATTTTATTTTCACAGACTTTCCATCGAATTTTAGGGAAATCGCAGCACATATCATAAAAGGAGACACAAGGGAAGTAAACTATAAAGCTCTCGAGTACGTTCATGGTATTTTACCCCAATCAAACGAAGATTTTCTTGGATTGGTGAATTCGATTGAATATTTCTCTGTTTACGACGTTTTTCTTGAAGAAGAGAAACAACTTCAGACATCTCTTGCATTGTCATTAGCAGGAGAAATGAAGAAACCAAGGTTTTCTCCCGTTTTGAGCATTGAAGAGCAAATGTGTCGAAATTTGAAATCAATTCCTCCTCCAGAGTTAGAGGAAGAAGAACTAGATGAAAGAGAGATAATGGAGCTGAGAGAATCACTGGAATTGATGGAGTTCGACCCAATTGAAGAAGAAGAAAATGATTTTTAACTTTTGTTTGTTTATAAACTGTTAAATTATTATTATAGATTATATTTATTTAATAATACATAGGTGTTTAAAAACTATTGTTCAATGAACTTTGCAAAATAGATAATACATATGAAGAAAATTTTGTTTTTTCTTTCTCAATTTTGAAAGGCCTCTCAATTTGTGGTTAATTATTTTATATTGTCTACAATCTCATTATCTAAGAAGCATAAGAGGAAATTTATTTTTTCATTATGACTCATTTCATACGAAAGTATATAATTAGCATATTAACTCTGAATAAAAATAAATAAATTTCCACGAAAAATGAAAATTTATATTCAATAAGGATTTAGGTGAATAAATATATCTCATGTTTCAATATATTAAGTCTCTAGAATTCACTCTCCCAAAATAGTGAGAAATTCTCGTTTTAAAAGCTGAGTTGGAGACAAAGTTAGTTAAGATGAATTAGGAATGACTACAGAATCAAAATATATTACAAAATTATTATTAGAACAAATTAGTTACTAAAAGTAGCAGGATTGGACAGTCAAATTGAGGATTAAACATAATATTGTTATTGAAATTTAAGAATTATGAAGTTTGATTAAGCATATAGTTGTTCAAGCAGAAGTCCTTTTAACTTTATGATGGTTTCAGTTGAAATCTTTATATCTTATCATTCAATTGTTGAGCTTGAAGAAACTTCGTTATTTTTTATAACGAATAATTTTTTACCGATGTCGTCGAGATCTAAAAAGAGCAAGTCGACGGCTCGTTCAGATAAGAAGCCAGATGAAAGCAATCTTACACAAGTAACTGATGCACAACCGATGACTGAGCCTCCAAAAGAAGGAGAAAAACCACCAGAAGGAGAACAAAAGGCGCCATCTGAAAAGAAGCCGAAATCAAGGAAAAAGAAATTAACAGCAAAGGAAAGGAAGCGCCTGAAACTCGAACAGCTTGAAAGAGAAAGACAACAGCAATTAGCAGAAAAAGCTAATCGTGAAGCTGAAGAAAGACGTAAGCGTGAACGCGAAATGGCACTTGCTGGTCAACAAAGATTACAAAATGAAGAAACTCAGCTTAAAGAATTCCGTGAAGCTCGTATTCTTAATAATGCAACAATTAGAGCTGACGCAGCTAAACAAACTGATTGGGAAACATATCTTCAATGCGATCATTCAACTAATCCTCTTGATAAAGCTGATGTCAATTCGTTCATTACTTTATGGCGTGAAGCTGAAGATACAAATATGCCTGTATTATTCGAACATATTGCCACTGTTGTCAAACTTATCAATCAATTAACAAACTTACGTTATACTGCTGAGGTTGCTGCTATCAATGAAGACGTAACTCGCTTCTCTGAGCATATAAACGATATTAGATCCATAATTTCACAAAAAATTGAACTTTTAACACAACATCATCTCATGTTTAGCGATAAATATACCGGTGCTAAGAGCGAAGTTCTCTTAAATGCAGAATCTTCCGGATATCAATACGGATTATGGGTAAATCTTGCAAAGAATCCACGTATTAAGGATGTAGAGTTCAATGGCGTTAGCGTTGAAATTTCTAAACCAGTTGCTATGGCTTCTCTTGCAATCAGAATCAAAATTACTCCATCTGTCACTGAATATCCGAAATATTCACTTCTTTCACCATTAATGTCATGCGAATTCTTCCAACTACCATCACCACCTAAACGTGTTACAACTTACGTGCTCAGACAAAGCTCTGCAAGATCATTAATTCCAATTTCATATCCTCTCAAGAGCAACAACTCTCCACAACCTCCTCTCGTATTCAAGATGAAGATAGATACCTCAAGATTACCAGAAAATACAGATTCAGTCACTGTTGTCAAAATTGATGACATAGAAAACACCCAAAACTTAATTTCAGACGTTAAACTTGATCTAGAGACATCCACTGTTACTTTCTCCTGCAAGACAACAGGTATTTTCGCTTTGGCCGTTCCAAAATACAATCAATTTCCGTTTAGCTTCTGGGAAGTCAACAGTCCTGTAGCGGATACCGTTGAACTCTTTGTCAGGACCAATATTACGGAGCTAGCCATTACAATTGACAAGAATGGATTATGTTCATCGGATTCTCCAGTCCAATTCTCAGGTATCAGTGCCGCAGCAGCCTTGGATATACTCAGGGACCACGGATTCAACTTAAACGCTCCGGTAGATATCTCAGAAATCAATGATCAGAGAGTTCATGGAAAACCACCGGCTTTAGAAGAAGTTTTCTCACAGGGAATTGCAGATACTGCCACGGGATTTCGTATTAGAGCATCCTGCAAGAACAGCCAAGTCTCTAGAGGAGAACATGAAGATCCAAGAATTATTATTTTGGCAAGAGAGATCGTTAACTTCGGAGAACCAATCACCGAAGATGAGGCAGTCGAAGAAGAAGAGGAAGAAGAGCAGAAAGATCCGGAAATCAAAGTTGGAGAAAATTCTGCTCCACAAAACATTTCTTCGCCTCCACAGCAGCAACAACCGAATGCAGAAACAGCATCTCAGAGTACCAAGAAGCAAGAAAAGCAAACAAGATGGAGATGTATCCAAGGAACAGAAAAAATCATTTTCGAGTCAAGAAATACTGAAAATGAAGAGCAGACAGATATAGAAATGCTTCCGAATACAGCTTTCCATCAACACGTAATGCCAATGCTCATGGATATCGCATCTGAAGACGTAAAGACAAGAGTACTCAAAGCTTCTGGTTTTATTGCTGAGACACTCAAATATTTGCTTTCTAAGCTAAGATTATTCTCTACTACAATCTAATTTTTTAAATTATCTTGTTATTGTATTTCAAAATCATTAAAAACTTAAAAATAAGATCATATTATCATTGTTTCTTTGAACTGCTTCATCCTAATTTATCAAGATCTAAATCCTATTCAAGAATTGGAATCTAATTACAGTTAAAAATGTTGGTTGTGAGTTTATTACAACGAATTCATGCCTCAATCTATTAGGCTTATTGAAATCATTAATGAGGGAAGATTGAAATTTTCTGAAATTTTTGTTAGTTTCATTTAATGTAACATATAAGATTCACTATTGCATGGCTACATTTTGATTACATATTTACTAAGCTTCACGCCTGTATAAAGACAATATAAACATGTAAAAAATTTATCAAATATTGAAAAAAGTGACATGAAATTTTAAACCCGTTTTTTTATACAAATGAAAAGAAGGGGTTCAACAAACAGGTTTAATTTAGAAGAGACGAAACCACAGAGTCCAATGGGAACTTTAAATAGTGACAATAGGCCAAGAAGTTTTTATGAAGGCCGAATTCAAATTGATCCAAAATCAAAAAACATAATTGATACAGCTCAGACGAAATTACAAGAAAGACTTGACTTGATATCAGCCAAATTAAATAGAGCTAAGGCTACTCAGTTAAATGACGATGATTTAGAGAATGAAGACATTTTAAACAACTTCAAACTATCAGGCAAAGTTCAATTTTACGATGAAAACTGGAAGGAAACACTCGAAAAAGCCAAAACAGAGAAAGATTTCAATACAGTTTTGGCTTCATTCGTTCAAAATTTTACGGAAATCAATGCTCAAAAGGTTGATTTGACAGAATTACCTCCAAAATCAGATCGTCAGTACGTGGACTCTCTTATTGAACTCTTTTCTAAAAACATCTCAGAGATGTACAAGAAATCTGTAAATCAGTCGTACTCGCAACTCAGAGACCAAATACAGCAAGCAGAATTCAACCTTGATGTCGTATCCCAGCAATTTGAACAAAATATTGATACTTTGCGCAAAGATTTAACAAGATTCAAGAAACAGCTCTCCGCTCAGGCAGACACTCAATACAAGAAAGAGCAGAAAGTTAAGGAACTAAAGCTCAAACTCCAGCATAATACTCAAGAAATCCCTCAATACTTCCCTCTCATGGTTCCTTTGACAGAGCCAAGACGGCCTGCAATTGTTCGTGATAAGTACAGACCAAAAACGCATACGGCACTGCCTTCTCTCCCAAGTATTCACGCACAACTCGTATCTCACAAATTTGCTAAAGATCTTCCACCTCCATCAAATGACGGTGCTGAAACATGGAGTGACTGGGATGATATGCAAATGTTTGACCATTCAGTACCTTTTGCTCAATAATTTATAATATTATTTTTTTTAATTGTTAATAAATGTTTGTTTCAATATCATTATATAATATACATATTTTAAAAAATATTATTAGGTTATATGTAAATTTGGCATGTGAAATACTTAATTTAAAAAATTATCTGTAAAAACAAGGAATAAGACTTAAAAGATGAAAACACTTAGTTTGGTGATAAATAAAGTCTCCATTGGTGACTGAGTTTTCTGGTGCATAAAAGATTTTCTCAATAGAGATGTAATTGATGACATCGATTGTAATTTCATCTGTTATTTCACTTGAATTAAAGAAATGAACATAAACTGAACTTTCACCAAAAAATTCTTTGCATGAGGCAGATAAAAGTGTTTCACTTGAAACATACAAATGACTTGCATTTTGGAATGTTTTAATCGATGGACTTTGAATGGTAAAATTGCCTGGAATATAAATATTCGTTAGATTTGAAACATTTAGAAATGGGGTGTTTCCAATTGATATTTCATTCGAATTGTTTATGAATGTGATGCTTTTTAAAGATGTGCACAATTCAAATGCTTTGGCTCCAATATATGATATATTCCATGGTAAAGTAATGCTTGTCAATGATCTGCATTCTTGGAATGCTCCATCTCCAATTTTTGTAACATTTTCTGGGATATTAATATTTTTTAAATTTTTGCATAACCTGAATGCATAAGTATCAATAATTGTCACACTCTCTGGGATTTTGATACTTTTTAATAATGTGCAGCGGTAAAATGTACTTGGGTTAATAGACATTAGTTTCCCTTTGATTTCAATATTCGATAATGCTTGACAAAAAAAGAATGCTGCGCCCCCGATTTCTGTTACATTTTCAGGAATTATGATACTTCGTAAAAATACACAATTCCCAAAAGCAAAATAACCAATTTTTGTAACCCTATTTGCTATAATTACATTTGTTAAGTAGGTGCAGCTTTCAAAAGCATATCTTCCGATCTCAATAACTTTTTCAGGGATTTCGATACTTGCTAATGATACACAGCCACGAAATGCACTACCTCCGATATAAATAATTTCATTAGGAAGTTGAATCGATATGATATATCCACAAAATCGAAAGCATTTTTCACCTATTTTTGATATGTGTGGTGGAAGTATTATTGATCTTAATCGACAACTTTCAAAAACCGACTCATTAAGATAATTAAGATTTTTGCATTCGCTAAGATTTACCGATTCTAGAATTGTATCATAAAAGCTATACAAGCCAATACTTACAACTTGACTATTTTCGGCAAATTGTAATGTTTTGATTGAACTTTTGCAATTTCGAAATGCATAGTTTTCACTGCTTTCTCCGAATATTTCTGTAACTGATTGAGGTATAAAAACATTTGAATCGATATTACTTGAACATTCAACAAGAACTTGTTCAGATTCATCTCGATATATAAGAGAGTTTGTACTAGAGCTTTCATGAAATAGAATCCAAAGCAAGTTTGTGCAATATTATATGACGTGATCCATTAACTTTAGTATGCATTAGTTATTAAAATATTTAAAATATTGATTATTGAAGCGGCATGAAGCTGCGATTAATCCGTGTATGAGTGAACATTTGTTGTATGGAGAAAATGATCTTCAAATGGTATCTGGTGAACTTGGATTTAAATTATGAAAAAAAAATTAATGAATTGTCTTGGTTATTTGTATGGAACTGCATAATACTACGTATTGTTGGTCTATTCCTTTCATTTTTCTTGGTTAATGGGCAATGAATTTGATAAACAAAATGATATCACGAATTTCTTTGATGTTATTATAAAATTTGCACAAATTTTGAAGCCTATTTCCATTAATGCAAGCGTATGTCCAAATTAAATATATTTGAGGTTAAAAAAAACTCATATCGACAATTTTTGATTTATTCAGCTGGGAAATATTTGATATAAATGAAATTCATTATCAAATAAGCTCTAGCACTTTAATATTTTGCAATACCTTCCTTTCCGTATTCTGCAATAAACTAGACATTGTTATGAATTGTAATTTTATCTCCGATAAATCTATTTTGGCATTTTGGGGATTTGTTTCCTGTACTATGCCAGCAATCACATTATAAGCAAATAATATGTGAAAATGTCTTTTTTGAATGGACTTTATTATATGAAAATGTCAATAAATTAAAAGAATCCAGCATGAGGTTTGTTAAATCAATTAACTGAAGAAAGTATATTCATTATGTGAAATGGTCCAGTTTTTCCACAATACATATTTTGAGTTGATTTCGGAAATATTTTTTCAATAACAATGAAGTCAACAACATCATATGAGATAAAATCTGAAATATTATTCATATCTAAGAAGTGAACAATGAATCGCTTTGGAACAAAAATAATGTTTTCTAGTAAAAAATAAATGACTTCTTTCTGGAAAATAAACAAAATTTGGATAGGCAAAGAAGCTTCCTTGAATAAAACTATGCGGAGCAGTAGAAATCGATGTAAATGGATTGCCCTCAAAGTTAATATATATCATTTAAATTATGCTGAAAGGTATTATATTTTAAATTTGTGCAAAACATAAAAACTCCTTGTTCGATCTCATTTACATGTCCAGGGATAATAATACTAGTTAATGAAAAACAGGACTCAAATACTCCAAGTCCTAAATAAGCTACGTTTTATGTGATTTTAAAACTTGCTGAAGAAATGCAATTTTGAAATGCATGATAATGAATCTTCGTAACACTTTCGGATATAATTTGGAAAATTAAAAGAAGTAATATTTGTATGAGCAAAACAACTTTCATCCATATTCTCTAATCTAGAACTAGGAGTAATATTGATTGTCAACAATCCACTTATATAAAATGCTCCATTCATATTAACTAAAGAATCTGGTATTTTAAAAGAATTTAGAATTGTAGTATTGAAAAAGCATTAATTTTTATTTCTTATTATATTTAGAGGTAATATAACTGATTGTAAATTTGTACATTCGTTGAATACATAACTATCTAGTAATGTAAGTTTTGTGCATTCGTTAAGATTTACTGTCACTAAATTTGTTGGATAATAACCATAACTTGAAATATTAATAACTTGGCAACCTAGTTCAAATCTAAGGGAGGTAATTTGTGTTTTACAACTTTTGAATGCATAATTGTCTTGATCATAACTAAATATTTCAATTACAGCTTGTGGAATGATAATTTCATCATTGCATTCTGATGAACAACCAATAAGAGTTTGATTTGTATTATCTTGATATACCAGAGAATCACTACAAGTAACCTTTGCAAGAAGAATGCAAAACAATTCTGATTACAAACGTGAATTATCAAGCTATTAATATTTAAGGATGAATTGAAATAAATTCTCTCTAAGAAATCGAATTATTGAATATTATTTTCTGTAAACCAAGTAAACTTTCATGAATTGATTCTTTAAACTTATTTCACCCATTCCAGAGAAATAAGATATTACCACTTGAGTGCAATCTGCGTGTTGTACAAATGATTCTAATTGCATTTATAAAACTGAAGATTTCTGATTTTGAATGATCAGAAATTTTTGATAGTTTTGAAATAATTCTTTGAAAAATTTCTATGGATTAATTGAATGGAATACCAAGATTTCAATTATTTTAAATTCATTTGTGCTATCTCTAACGTCAAATTAAATTTATGGTAAGGTATGTATGGGATTATAATACAAATATCTTGAACCATTTCAATAGATTCAATTTGGAAACATTTCAAAAGCTTATTATAATAGTTTTGCGTATTTTGTATCAATGAGTTTTTTGTATTAATATTTTCTCTGGGTCATAATCAAATTTTGACCAGAATCAAAAATAAAGTATATTCCATCGATTGTACTTCATTTTGAACAATTTTGTAGATTGATAATGAGAGAAAGCATTAGAAAATGTTTGTTTTTACTTTATTCATGATATTTATTCATAATTTAATCTCAATTGCATTGTTATGTTTAACTTGCGAAATATAGGTACCTCCTTGTGTATAACGGTCAATTTTTGATATTTAATTATTTCAAAATATCTAAAAATAAAAATAAAAATGAGGCATAATATCTATTGTCATACTTGATATACTCTTAGTGATTTGTTGAAATATAATACACATATGATTCTCCTTAAAATTCATTTAATAGATTCCCTTTTTTCTCTAATTCTTTCATCTTATTTAAAAGATTTGAATACGATGCAAAAATATATTTCCAATATCCAATCAAAACGAATGGTGAAATTCAAACAATAAGAGAAAAAAAATATCAGTGAAACATTTAAATCAAATAATCACATAGAAATAATTTCCTATGATATTAAAAAGTATATTTCAGATTTTCAATAGCGACTATTCTTTTCAAAATTCAAAGGGTAAAAATTTTTGTTTTTTCTGTCAAAAAAATTTTGTGACTATTTTTTTTTCCGAAAATTTTTTAAACAAACCAGTAATAGGCCATAATATAAGTCGTAATTTTTTATTAATTTGCTTTTTGGTCGGGATAAATTTTGAGAAACTCTTTTTTGTGATTGGATAAAATCACTTCATTTTTCGGAAAGGGTAGAAGAATAATGAACAAATACAATTGGGGAATATTCGAAGATACTGATCACATGCTCCACCTTTGTGTTATTGCAAACAAAACAGAGCAAGTTGCAAAATTGATTGATGAAGGAGCAGATCTTGAAGAATACAATGCATATGGAAATACTCCATTAGGTGCAGCTGCAATATTTGGCAGTGTAGACTGTGCTAGAATTCTTCTAGAAAAAGGAGCAAAGATCAATACGGTAGAACCGCTTTGTATTGGGCTGTTGATAAGGAAGAAGTTGGTATGGTTAAGTTTTTACTAGAGAACGGCGCAGATCCTAATAAGAAGGATCATGATAAATGCGTTCCTCTCGTAGAAGCAGCCAAAAACGGAAACTATGAAATTGCCGAGCTTTTGGTAGACAAAGGAGCTAACATCAACTACTATGTTCCCAACAAGAAAACTGCATTAAATATGGCCTTCTGGCAGAAAAATAAAGAGATTGCCAGAATGTTTGTTAATCGCGGTGCAGATGTCAACTTGGCTATATCAAATGGAGAAACACCATTGATGACAGCTATTGCCAGAAAATACTTTGACATTGCTGAAGAAATGATTAAAAAAGGCGCAAATCTCGAGGCAAAGGATAAAGATGGCGATAATGCATTAGCATTCTGCACCATAAACAACGATGAGGAAGGTTTGACTTTCTTGATCAAACATGGTGCCAATGTCAATGCATAAGTCAGCAATGGAGATACGCCATTATTAATAGCTTATAAGAAGGGCTTTGGCAGAATTGCTGCTATACTTCTTTTAAACGATGCTGATATGACTATTGAAAATGATCAAGGTCACTCAATCATTCTATATGAACTCTATATGAAGGCGAAACATCCAGCTGCTTATAAGAAATTCTCCAAAGAATTCAACTCAGTATTGAAAAATAACTCAGATGATGATGACAATGATGATGACGACGACAATGACAATGATGACAGCGATGATGACAATGACGATGACGACGACGGTGATGACAATGATGATGATGACGACAATGACGACGAGGATGACAATGATGATGACGACGATGATGGTGGCAATGATGATGACGATGATGATGAAGAAGTAAAGAATAACTCTGATGATGAGTAAGACTGTGATGTTGAAGAAAATAACTTAAAATATGAATAAAATTATATTATTTCTAAATATTTTGCAGAAAAATCATTTTGAAAATTCGGAATTTCTTTTCACTATAATATATTATATTGTATGTGAACATTTCCGTGCAATGGAAGCTTTATGAATAAAATTTACATTTCATGATGCCCATTCTCCACAGATTATTTTGAATGCTGAAAAAATAAAAGTGTTCTAGCATTCTGGTTTCTACTGTCATTGTTTTAAAGCATGACATTTATATCTTTTTCAATCAATATAGTTTCGATGCGATCTTTGAATAAATTATTCTAAAAAATCAAATCCATTAATTAATAACTTAATCCATAGTTTATTATTAGCCAAATGAGTTAACCTCATTAGTTATTTGAAAGGAAAATAAATAAAGCATGAAAATATACAAAAATTCATCTTGGTTTTACGTTTTTGACATGAATTCTAATCACATAGTTTACAGGCTCAAATTCTAATAGATATTAGTCTCAATTTTGTCTTATTTATAAAGATTGATTGGGAATATTCATATTGTTAAGAAATACATTGCTATTTAAGTTGCAAAGTAAGCCCTCAAAGGCCTTACATTTACCAGGCATAGTCAGACTGTTAAAAGAATGATAGGATTTTAGACTTTTTATAAATAAATTATCGTTCCATGACGATTATTTCCAAAAAAACGGGCAATGAGTTCTACTGATCCAATCCTAGTGCTAGATTTTGGATCTGGTTTTGTTAAAGCTGGTTTTGCTGGCAACGATTCGCCATCTCTTGTATTTCCAACAGTTGTCGGCAATCTGAGACACGCAAAACTCGGTCCATCAAACTCAAACGATCCTCTGATCGGTGAATCAGCACTTTCTGGTGCAAATGTTACAGTAAAAAGACCAATCGTTCGTTCTGAAATTCAATCACCAGAAGATTTCTATTCAATTGTTAATTATATTTTCCAAACACTCGAAATTAAAGGAGAAAATAATCACATCTTGATTTCAAGACCATCTGGAGCTAGTACTCAACAGCTTGAGTTAATTACAGAATACTTTATCGAAACATTCCACGTTCCATCAATTGCTTTTATTTCTTCAGCAGCTTTATCACTTCTTTCGACAGGAAGAGCTACAGGTGTTGTTGCTGAGTGTGGGTATAGCATCACAAACGTTGTTCCTATTTTCGAATTCTTTGGATTAGAACATGCAAGAATTACAGCAAATCTTGGTGGTCAAGATGTTGATTTATATCTCAAATCATTACTTAAAAAGATTGGTATGGGTGAAGCAGACAATAATGCAGTTAACGAAGTTAAAGAACAATTATGTTACGTAAAAGCATCAAGTACAGCGAATAACCAACCAGCACCTTACGAACTTCCAAGTGGTACTCGTCTTACAATCGGAGATGAGCGCTTCTTAGGCCCAGAAGTCTTATTTGATCCATCATTGAATTCAATTGACGCTCTTGGTATTAGCAAAGCATTAGAAGTTTCCATTGGAAGATGCGATGAGTTCCTTAAGACAGATTTACTACAGAATGTTGTTATTAGCGGTGGATCCACGATGTTCCCTGGAATTGCAGATAGAATACAAGAAGATCTTACTGGATCTCTCAAGAAGGCAGTGAATATTATCGCTGCGCCAGAAAGAAAACACGGAGCTTGGGTTGGAGGTTCAATTTTCGCTACAACACCGGTATTTGAGCAATTCCAGATTAAGAAGGCTGAGTGGGAGACCCAGAAGGAATTTATCTTCAGACAGAAGTCATTTATGTAAAATAAATTTCCATTTTATATATTTATTTTTTGGCAAATATAAAATTATTCTTTGAGAGCTGTATAATTTGTTTTGGGTATGGGAAACATATCATTAATGAAACAAAATAACTTGAATCAAACTGATAAGGTGAATTGAATTTGAAGAAATTTAATTTTTGATTGTTTTCCTGTTAAATTTATTACATCTACATTTTAATGAAAGCAATATTGAAATGATGTATTGTTTGTTAACAAATTTTTATGATTTTGACAATTCTTTACATGTCAAAATTGCGACGGTTCCAATTATTTTTTATTGATTTCCCAACATCCTTAAAATAAGTTTGTAGATGTGTTTTAAAAAAAAGGTAGTGGGGCTTCCAGGCACTTCGTGCCCTCTAGCCCCGAAGATGTTTAGTATAAATGAAGTTTTTATTCGGAAAATTGTTAGTCTTCTGGTGTGAATTCGGAGGACTCTTCTTCTTCCTCCATTGCTTCTGGGAAGAAGCCTTCTTCTGGGTCGAAAACATTATATAATGTTTCACTTTTCACAAATTATATATGTTTTCATGCTTTGTCACTTTTCTGTCACTTTTCGGGTAAAAACATTTTTATTATTATATATAAATGAATTTTACAAAACCACCGTTACCGTTCTTTGGAAATAAGAGTAGATGTAAAGATATTATATTGAGAGAACTTAAGAAACTACCGAATGGTCTAACATTTGTAGATTTGTTCGGTGGAAGTTTCTATATATCCCATTTATGTCATACCGTATTTCCTGACTCAAAGATTATATGCAATGACTTCGACAACTATATGGACCGTCTCAAACATATACCAGACACAAACAATATATTGAAAGAGTTAAAAGAAAGATACCTATAGGTAAGATGGAACGTATACCATTAGATAAGAAAAATATTGTGAGAGAGGTTTTGAAAAAAGCAGAATATATAGACTGGGATAGTATATCTGCTAGACTATTATATAGTGGTTCTATAAGAGTTCATGACATTGAAACACTTATGTCAAAAGTTTTATATCTTAACTATACAAATGTTTTCAAAGAGGACATAGAAAAATATATTGAGGGTATAGAGTTTGTGAGATGTTATTGGACAGAGTTGTATGAAAAATATAAAGACAAGGAAAATGTTTTCTTTATAGTGGACCCGCCGTTCTATAACACATGGGATTTTCAATACCAAGTAGACTGGACTTTGAGAGACTCTTTAGAAACTTTAGACGTTTTACATAACCATCCATGCTTTTACTTTACATCCGATAAAAGTGGTTTGGAAACCGTTATGAGATGGTTAGAGGACATACATGACTATGAGTTTAGATATGACAAGATAGAATATGAGAGAGGTCCTATAAACCGGAGAAAGTGTCATAACAAAGAAATTTTATTAGTAAGTAAATGTGGTTTGAAATAGGACTACTTGTTTTAGGTTTTTTCCATTGTGTCATTTATTTCTTTGACGTGGCAGAAAGATATAGAGAATATGAAGATGAACCAATGCCTGCAAATGTTCAGTATATGTACTCGTAAGAGATATTTTTATCTAATATTAAATGGACGCACAGAACTTAGCGAATGCACAGCAACCTGGACAACCAAACCCAGAGAATATTCCAAATGAAGTTAGAATACAAACTGCAATGGCAAACTATGGTCAAGTGCCAACAGATGTACAAATGCAAACTGCCATGTCAAATGACGCTGCGTTAGGTTTGCCACCATGGTATGCAAATATGAGATGGAAAGAGTTTTATACAAACCCTGAAGTGGGATATAAACAACTTTATGCAGATGACGCGAACACAGGAGTTGACCCAGAATATGTTTTCTACCAGAGGAGAAACAGAATGTATGAGCTCCAGTTAAAGAATGCTATGGAACTCAACAGGAAACGCAAAAGACTAGGCGGACATTAGATTTTTACATATAGTAAAATGGGTTTCTTCAGTAGTATTGGAAACTTCTTCAGAAGAGTTGGAAGAGGTATATGGAATGGAATAAAAACCGTAGGAAGAGGAATTTGGAACGGTGTCAAAAATATTGGTAAAAGGGTAGGTCAGTTTGTTGGTATTATACCTAAAGACCCTGAACCAGAAGAGCAAGCTCCTGTTATACAACAGCCTGAACCTGCACCACAGTCTAGTTGGCAACCAAATCCAACACCTCAACCGTATTAAAAAATTATATTTTTACCGTTCGATAGTAGTTGTATATGAAACTAAGTTCTAAGTAAAACGCATGGTATAATGGAATTATTCTTTTTCTTCCATCTGTAGTAAACCATACTTGAAAGTCTGAAATACTTCCACTTGGTGGTTCGTATAACTTTGTAGGTTTTTCGTAAAAGTCATTTGCCAAGCATAAGAAAGAGTTTTGGGCGCCAGAAAATGAAGCATGAACAATAATAGCATCTTGGTCGAAAACATTTTCATATGTTCCATTAGGGTTTTCGACTTCATAAAAGTCTGGGTGTACTGGATATGCTGCAGGCTGATTTAACATCCTCATAAATCTATACCATGCCAAGTTGTTATATTTTGTAGAAATATAAACACGTTTTCTCCAAGGTCTTCTATTCTATTGATTTTAACAGTTGCATTTTTCCTGTCATAAATAATATCGAGATGGTATTCTCCCTCGTCAATGTTATACTGGTTTGCATATTCGATATAGATATCGTTTATTTTTTCTTGAAAAGCTTGAAGAGTTGTTTCTAAGTTTACAAGCAAACTAACTTGTAAAAGTTTTCCCTGTTCAAATTTCTCATACATACGTTTTTCTTTGTTATAGTATCGAACTTCAAAACCGACCGTAAATGGGAAACCATGTATGGCTTCTGAAAAACTTCATTCTACGAAAGCCAATAGCTTTTGTGACAGATGGGTCTCTTAGCCATCTTAATGGGTAGTCAAAACGATAGCCTTCATGCTTTACGGTCTCTGTCTCAAACTTTTGACCGACATTAGTAAAAAGTTCATCTAATGGTTTAGTTGTAGCAACTCTTGAATTTTCTTTTTCTATTGGAAGCATATTTTATCTAGAATAAAATGTCGAAAGATATTGCTTCCATGAGAGAAATACAACACAACCGACAACTCATTATGCAAGCTCTAAATAAGAACACAACAAACTTTTCAAACTATTCTAAGATATCTGAGTCATTGAAAGAAGGAAACTTAAAACTGACATTAAACCCAATGACAGATGAGTTTCTATTTCAAGACAAGAAGAACAATACTGTCTGTATAAATCCAACAAAAGGAACTTTAAACGAGAAACCTATAAATGAACTTCTTTTGAAAACAGATGTTGACAACAAAGCTGACAAAGAATATGTAGACGATGCAATAGCAAAAGAAGAAGAAAGAGCTAACAATGCTTATGCAACAAAAGAACATACTCATCCTGAACTAGCAGACAAAACATATGTTGACAATAAAATGTCAAGTGAAGTGACAAGAGCTGAAAACGAATATTCTAAAAAGACTCATACACATTCTATATCTGAAATAACAGACTTAAACGTTAGCCTTGAAAAGAAAGCGGATGAGGAATATGTGGCTAGTAAGTTAGAGAAGAAAGCAGATAAGGAATATGTGGATGAAAAAGATAATGAAATTATAGAAAGGGCTGAATGGTATCATGAATGGACATCGAAGATTTTAAAAACTAAAGCTGATACAGGATGGGTTTCAGGATGTTTAGACCTTAAAGCAGATAAAACTTATGTTAACGATGAGTTAGAGAAGAAAGCAGACAAGAACCATACACATGATTTCTTCACAACTGTTGCTATAGAAAGTATTGAAGGAACGGTTGAAGGAACTGGTGGGGATGCATTATATTGTAAACCTCCTAACTTTCCACAAGGTTTAACATCGGATGACGACATAACGACGATGAAAAACATTAGATGTAAAGATGTTTATGTCATGAAGGATGAACATAATATTAAATTCACTGCTCAAGATTTATATGACAAGAAAGCAGACAAAACAGAGCTTCAAACATTAAAGACAGAAATGCTTCAAACATTATATCCTATAGGCTCTATTTATACGTCAATGAACTCTACCAGACCAGAAACAGTTCTGGGTTTTGGAACTTGGACTCAAATAGTCGACAGGTTTTGTATTGTGCAAACTCTTCAAAGGAAACAGTGGAAGTAAAACGATTTCAGGTGAAAATTTACCTGCACACAGTCACTACATAGATTTAAGTACATCTCAAGCAGGTTTGCATAGTCATAGATTTTGGGATTGGTCAGGAATGACAAAAGGTAAAGGATATGATGTTAAAGAGGACGTTAAGTTTGCTATAAATTGTTACTGGAATAACACTGAGGGAGGAGGAATCCATACACATCACGTTTCAGGATATACGCAAACAACGGGACAAAGTAAAGAATACATGCCACCTTACATGACAGTTTACGCATGGTATAGAATTGCTTAGTCGTCATTTTCAACTTCTTTAGCATATTCGTCAGGAGTTGTCTTATATTTGTTAGGAACTGTCTTTGAAAGTATACCACCTTGAACTTTGACAAGTTTGAAACGAGGTCTGACAATAGTAGTTTTATCTTCTGCTTGCAGTGTGTACATTTTGCCATGTTTGCCTAAAACTTCATAATATTCTCTTGTATACTTTCTTCTATTTTTACGAACACGAATGTGAGTACCTGTCGGGTTCCCATTGTTGTCATAGTCAATAGTATTTTCATATGGGTCGCGTTTAGGTATTTCTATTTTTACTTTGTCACCTTTCTGAAGTTTGAAGCCCGGCATTCTTTCTTGTTTTGTCTCTTTTGACTAAATTATTAAATATATAGTCTTTCTCTAAGTCAGGGTTGTTTTTCATTTCTTCGGGGGAGTGGTTTCCCAAACCTTTTTGTTTACGGCTATTGTAAATATTTAAAACTTGTCTCATCTTTGCCATGGAGAAGTGTCTATATTTGTCGTCATATGACATTTCATTTGCTTCACCACCTTTGTGGTTGGTTTAAGTCTCTTAACATTTTTATACAACCGTCAATGACACCAAGAGCAGAATGGTTTTGTCGACAATGAAATATGGTTTACATTTTTTGAACGCAGATAGTTTTTTACATTCATCTGATTTTGAAAGAACTTTCACAGTCAGATGTCAGTTTTGTTGGATGGTATTTGTCAACGAATATTGTCAAAGCAGTTTTCACATCTAAAATATTTTTGGACCATAATGGTATGGCTTCACAGTATCTTGTGTTTTGACCGACAAATATTAGCCAGTATGGTGGTCCATCTGTTCTAACTCTCGGAATGTTTTCCAAGATATCCATAAACCAAGCATTTGGTGTTGAACTAAAGATTTTTACCATGAGTGCTTTCTTTGTCGCTTTAGAAACATAGGGGTCCTTGTTTGGATTCGTCATTTTTATCCTATAAGAAATGGTTTATTTGGCGCATTAGCAGGAGTCGCATCTAGATTTTTACCCGCAGTGGGAACAATAGCCAGAGGTGTAATTTGGAGTTGGAAGGAAGATTTTGAGTACATTAGGTATACTTAAAGAGAAAGCACAACCTATTATACAAACTGTACAGAAAGGTTGGGATGTAGCACGAGATGCAACAAATCTTATTCCAAATCCTGAAACAAGAGGAAAAGTTCAAGGATGGATGGACAATGTAGGAAGACAAGCAGGAAACTATTATAACAAAGCAAATGACTACTATAACCAAGCAGGACACTATATGGACCAAGGTGAAAGATCTCTTTAACAGAGGATATAACCATGCACAACAATGGGTAAACAATAACCAACCTCAACCGCCTCAAACGTGGGGAATGTAAAGTTTTTTACTGAGATGAAATGAACAATACAGCATTGAGACAAATGGGTTCAAGATGGATTTGTCGGCTTTCCAGCAGTTACACAACGTGTTTGTCAAGTTCTTCCTATACCTCAGGAAGTTTTAGACCGACTTAAAAAACCTAAACAACCAGTTGAAAACAAACCAAACTAAAATTTTTTACTGAGATGAAATGACCGAAGAAGTTGAAACGGTAGATTTGACACCACAAACAAAAAGTTCAGAACCATTGTCAAAACCTGTCAAAGAACTTACAGATGAAGAGAAAAATTCAATAATAGAAAGTGCCAGGTCTGGAAATACAAACCCTAACTACAAAGTCACTTTTCATAAAAATGGAACGGCAAGTATCTCAAAAAAGAAACAGACTCTCACAAATAAAATATTGAAGTCTGAAGGAGCTTTCGAGACAACAGATGGAAAAGTTTACTTCACTGACCAACAGTTCATTATAGAACATCTCATTGACTTAGAGTCGAAATATTCTAAACTTTACAACAAACACAAAAAGTTGAAAGGAAAACAAAAACAAATGGCATATGATATTTATGAAGATGTTGACGACACAACTGTTCCTGCAAGTGAAGTAAAGTCAGAGAAACCGAAAAGTGACGAAAAACCGATAGAAGAAGAAAAACCAAAAACTGAAGATAAACCAAAACCAAAGTTTAGTTTCCAAACTAAACCAAGTCAACCTTCATTAGCTGGTATGGGTTGGCGTCAAAGACTTATGGCAGCAGGCGGTTATGTAAAGTAAAGAAAAAAATATTTTTTTATTTTTATAAAAATGCCCCCATATAGAATGGATAGAAAATCTGCTAGAATAAAAGCAGAGTTGCAAAGATATGGTTGGAGAGTTTCGAAGAATTTTAAATATAGGAAGGGAAGACCCATAAAAGTCTATGACAAATTGTCTGGTCTTCGCTACGAAATGGATTTGGAAACAGCACGTGCAAATTATCCAAACAGACTAGAGAGGTTAGAAGAAGAACGTCTTATGGACATGCCTTTCGATGTTAGTGAACATTGCATGAAGTAAAAATTTATTTTAAAAAAAGTGACATTTTTTTATTTTATTTGAAATGTACGCTGAGTTTGTTGGAGACGACCGTTGGGAAACTTGTTTGTTAGATGAGAAATATGAAATGGCATACCATTTTAAAAAATATATTTTTACATATATTAAATGCTTCAGGTTGAAAAACAAAGAACAAAAGTAGCAGATACAAAACCGTTAGACTATATCTTTACAAATGCTGGTAGGACTATTTCAGATGAAGAAATTTCATCCCGAGTATACAGGTTTGACTATCCAATTCGTTGGCTTCAAAGTCCTTCAGATGCAAAGGCAATAGGATTTAGAAGAGTTTTGTTTTCAAATAGAACTAACGCATTTATGTTCGCAGTATATTTTCATGGGCAGTATAAAGGTTCTGATGGTCTAATAGACAAATTTGACGAAATGAGAATCTTTACAGTTCGTTCAGACGAAAGTCTTGAGAAAACTCTAAATGACTTTCAAACTTAAATGAACAAATATTATTGGGAATTTCAAGAAAAATACGACTCTTTACTAAATGGAACATACTATCTGAAACTAGAATATGACAAGATGAACTCCACCGTTTCATTTCAAAAGATTGAAATTAACCCTCCAAGAGATACAGAGTTTTTATTTTGGAAAGTAGACAAACGTTCTTGGGCACAATTTCTTCGGTTACTAAACCAGAACGAACCATTACCACCAGATGGTCCATTTCAATTTATACTTCCACCAGCAGATTTGACAGTTTATAGAAACGTGTTTGACCCTCAAAATGTTATGTGTCATGCAAGTTTCAGTTCAAGCAACAATAGTTTTCTATGTATTGGTAAGGACTTTTATGACTTTGCTTCTAAATTCTACGAACCACCTAGTAACAGTTTCTCTGACTTTCAAGTTTGGTTCACAACAAATGGTGTGCAACATATTATTCCATTGTACTATGACTTTTATCTCGAATTGTCTTTCATATATAACTACGGAAAAGTGCTGAAAAAGTATTGAAAAATAATGTTTATGTTAGCATGTTAGATCTAACACGTTTTCTAACCACTTTTCTAACATCGTAGAAAACTCATGAAAACAATTTATTTTTGACACTTTCACAAAAAAAATAAAAAAGTGAAGTTAAAATGAGATGTTTACTGAACTGGTTGGATGTCGCCTTCACAGGTTATGTAGAACGGCTGACCCGAGAAGTGAAGGAGCGACTGAATTGCCAATTTCATATGGGGTAGGGGGTTCTCCTTGTTTGGTATTTTTATCCAAGGACGTTTGTTTAGGAACTTAACAAGAGCTTCTCTTTTGGCGTCCTTTATGTCGTCGAAAGGAGTGTTTTCTGGTATTTGAATTGGAATTCCGGTCGAAGTCTCGAGATTCAAGGCAGCCCTTCCAGAAATAGTGGTGAACTTGACCTTGGGCTTCATGACCTTGCGCAAGTAGTCTTTTACGCAGTCGTTAATTTCAATTAGGTAAATTGCCTCGTCAAATCCTTCTGGCATTCCGAGTCCTTCCATCCGACAGGAAAATATTTTCCCGACAACTGGAAAAAATTTTCCGGACAAAGGGAAAAATTTTTCCTTCCGACAGGAAGAACTCTTCCAGTTGTCCGTCCGTAAACCATTCAAATTTTCGAAAATTGAGAACTTTTTGGTCGAACTTCAGAAAAAGTTTTTCCTTCCGACAGGAAAAAATTCTCCATCCGACAGGAAAAAATTTTCCGGACAAAGGGAAAAAATTTCCTTCCGACAGGAAAAGTTCTTCCTTCCGACAGGACACAAACGGATGTCCGACGTACCACCAACCGAGTCCATTCCCAAACCAGAGGAACCTAAAGAACCACAACAGTCTCCTCAGCAACCTCAGTTCCAGCAAGTACCTCCGAATTTCTACCAATTTCCACCTCAAGGTTACTACCCACCACAAGGCTTCCCGAACTACCCTCCTCTGCCTATGCCTTACTTCCCCAACCCTTGGATGTTCCAGCAAGCTCCACCCCAGCAATTCCAATCTCAGTCCAAATCGAAGAGAGACCAAGAGTTCGAAGAAGGTCTGAACCGTTTACGCAAAGAGTATGCCATAGCTCCAATTGAGAGAAAGTTGTTCCCGGACCAAAAATATAATTTATGTTAGAATGTTAGATCTAACACGTTTTCTAACCTCATTTCTAACATGGTCTAAAACTCTCGAAAATCATGAAATTTACACCAAAAATAAAGTTTATGTTAGAATGTTAGATCTAACACGTTTTCTAACCTCATTTCTACCCTCTTGAATTTTCATGAATTTCCTTAAGATAGAAAAAATAAAGTTAGTTTTATTTTTTGTATTTTTTTGTATAAAAGATATGATTTCAGGGATTTTTTTGACGAAGTGTCAATCTTCACTTCGTCAAAAAATAACAGTTATCTAATGAAAAAGTGTCATTTTTTCATTTGACGAGAATGTCGGGTAGATGGTTAGATCTAACCTCATTTCTAACCTCATTTCTAACCTCTTGAATTTGTCATGACTTCTTCGTAAATGTTTTGTCATGACTTCTTCGTAAATGTTTTGTCATGACTTCTTCGTAAATGTTTTGTCATGACTTCTTCGTAATGAGTGTAAAGGACCCAAAAATAAAGTTTATGTTAGAATGTTAGATCTAACACGTTTTCTAACACGTTTTCTAACCTCATGAATTTTCATGAATTTCCTTAAGATAGAAAAAATAAAGTTAGTTTTATTTTTTGTATTTTTTTGTATAAAAGATATGATTTCAGGGATTTTTTTGACGAAGTGTCAATCTTCACTTCGTCAAAAAATAACAGTTATCTAATGAAAAAGTGTCATTTTTTGTATTTTTTTGTATAAAAGATATGATTTCAGGGATTTTTTTGACGAAGTGTCAATCTTCACTTCGTCAAAAAATAACAGTTATCTAATGAAAAAGTGTCATTTTTTCATTTGACGAGAATGTCGGGTAGATGGTTAGATCTAACACGTTTTCTAACACGTTTTCTAACCTCTTGAATTTTCATGACTTCTTCATCGTAATGAGCGTAAATGTTTTGTCATGATTTCATCGTAAATGTTTTGTCAAGACTTCTTCATCGTAATGAGCGTATATGTTTTGTCATGACTTCTTCGTAAATGTTTTGTCATGACTTCTTCATCGTACATGTTTTGTGAAGAATATAGCAACAGTCTGAATTCCGGCGGTTGCTTTTTATACAAAATTCATGCAGGAAATTCTTGAGTTTTGGTTGAAAGAATACGGTGGAGCCAAAAGTGGCTCGACCTCAAAACAAGCATTTTATGAGCTTACAAAGGGTGTTATGAATGAATTCAAATGTATTTACATACATCCTGACCTCGTTCATTTTGTTGCTGAATTCAGCAAAAATAAAGTTTATGTTAGAATGTTAGATCTAACACGTTTTCTAACCACTTTTCTAACATGGTCTAAAACTCTCGAAAATCATGAAATTTACACCAAAAATAAAGTTTATGTGAAGAGGTGAGATCTAACACGTTTTCTAACACGTTTTCTAACATGGTCTAAAACTCTCGAAAATCATGAAATTTACACCAAAAATAAAGTTTATGTTAGAATGTTAGATCTAACACGTTTTCTCACCTGTTTTCTAACCTCATTTCTACCCTCTTGAATTTTCATGACTTCTTCGTAAATGTTTTGTCAAGACTTCTTCGTAATGAGTGTAAAGGACCCAAAAATAAAGTTTATGTTAGAATGTTAGATCTCACCTGTTTTTTCACCTCTTTTTTCACCTCTTGAATTTTCATGAATTTTCCCGAAATAAAAAATAAAGTTAGTTTTATTTTTTTTATTTTTTTATTTTGTATAAAAGACATGATTTCAACAATCGGCACAACAACAATTCAAACAACAGCACCAAACTCTTTAGTCATGAATCCAACATCTATGTTAGTAGAGATGAAAAGCTTCATTCCTTCTTCATATACTTTTGAAACAGAAATCCAGAAGATAAAGCAAGAACTTTTAACAAGTAATTTAAACTGTAGTGCGAAAGATGAAACAAATGAACAGTATCTTTATGAAATGCAGGACATTATTGACCATTTACCCAAATTGCCTGAAATCCAACAACAAAAACTCACTATTCCTGAATTCGATGAAATAGAAGTGAAACCAACTGACTCAGTAGAAATAAAGAAGTTCATACGAAAGGTAAACTATGAGTTTCTAGGATTTCATTGCAACCATAAGGTTATGGACAAAGATTGCGATATGGTATATAAGAATGTTTCTGACATATATAAATCTGAAGAATTTAAGACCTACGACAACTTTGTTTCGTTAGTTGCTGAATGTGTATGGCAGATAAGAGATAAAGATAGAAGAGGTAAGGTATGGAATGAACAAATAAGACCCGCTATGTTTGAGATGAAGAGAGCAATTGACGCTTTAGTTGTTTTAGCTGGTTTTATTTCAATGTATAACGCAAAAATGAACCCGCAATGTTCTAAATGTAAAGCAGCAATGAGGAGATATAACTACTCCGTCAAAGAGATAGAACGTATGAGAAACGACTATACAGATTTAAAGAAAGAAGCAGAAAAACCAGCAGAAAATAAAATGGACATGTTAGAATTTCTGAACAAAAACTATCCAACAGCAGAAGATTTCCTTCTATCTGACGTCAAGAAGAAGTATAAAGAAACCTTCGGTATCGTTAAAACATTCGATGTACTAAAAGAAGAAATAGAAGCTACAAAATTGTTTAAAGTCATGAACCATCGCAACATATACCATGTAAAACGCTTGTAAATAGTTATGTTAGAAAAGAGGTTAGAAAACGTGTTAGATCTAACATGCTAACATAAAATATATTTTTGGTCATTTACAATGAAGTCTTGACAAAACATGGAATCTCTTCCCTCGGAAAACCGAGAGAAGCAATCATATGACAAAGTCTTGACAAAACATTTAAGTTCGATGAAGTCTTGAAATTTCATGAGTTTTGTGTGTTTTAGACCATGTTAGAAAACAGGTGAGAAAACAGGTGAGATCTCACCTCTTCACCTAAAATATATTTTTGCTGAATTCCGTATGAAATTTCATGAGTTTTGTGTGTTTTAGACCATGTGAGAAAACAGGTGAGAAAACAGGTGAGATCTCACCTCTTCACCTAAAATATATTTTTGGTCATTTACAATGAAGTCTTGACAAAACATGGAATCTCTTCCCTCGGAAAACCGAGAGAAGCAATCATATGACAAAGTCTTGACAAAAACATTTAAGTTCGATGAAGTCTTGAAATTTCATGAGTTTTGTGTGTTTTAGACCATGTTAGAAAAGAGGTTAGAAAACGTGTTAGATCTAACATGCTAACATAAAATATATTTTTGGTCATTTACAATGAAGTCTTGACAAAAACTATCCAACAGCAGAAGATTTCCTTCTATCTGACGTCAAGAAGAAATATAAAGAAACTTTCGGCATTGTTAAAACATTCGATGTACTAAAAGAAGAAATAGAAGCTACAAAACTGTTTAGAGTCTCACGAATTCATAACGTTTACCATGTAAAACGCTTATAAAATAACTGGGGTAGAAAAGAGGTTAGAAATGAGGTTAGATCTAACCATCTACCCTAAAATATATTTTTGCTGAATTCAGCACAAAATTCATGAGTTTTGTGTGTTTTAGACCATGTTAGAAAACGGGTGAGAAAACGGGTGAGATCTCACCTCTTCACCTAAAATATATTTTTGCTGAAAAATGACCAAATTTCATGAATTTCCTCATATGCTTGCTTCCCTCGGAAAACCGAGAGAAGAGATTCCGTACGAAAACAGTGAAGAACAGCGAGTAGATAAAAAAACTTAGTCGCCAAAACTCTATGAAAATCGTGAATTTCCTTAAGACAGAAAAAATAAAGTTAGTTTTATTTTTATTTATTTTTTTATTTTGTATGTAAGAACAGAAATGACAAACATTGAGTTTGAAACAGTTAAAAAGATAGACAATGACACCAAATTGGTTAGAATAGGTGATTTAAACGTAAGATACTCAAAGAAATACAACAAATATTCTTTGTCAGACATTATATCTCCATCTGGAAAGAAAACAAAGGACTGGGTTAGAATTGCTTCTAGTCAGAAAATTTTGACAAGAAATCCTGAGCTTATGATATCGGTAAGATTCTATGGAACTGCAGCATATCTTATAGACAAAAGTCTTATACCAATAGTTTTGTTATGGTTAGACCCAGTTGTTGGATATAACTTCATAACATATGGTTCATTCGATACGGAACGTTGCAGTGAAGGCTTACTTTACATCGTTCAGAAACCGAAGGACTTCAATACAAAGAGATATAAGATAGGAAGAACATATAATATAACTCAAAGATATGACAGTACAGTCAATAGAGTCAAGGTTGTGTTTGCTAATGATATGAGAGCTGCAGAAACAGAACTACTTGAAAAGTTTGAGAAAATATATGGTGCTCCCATAAAAGGTAAAGAAACGTTTGAAGTAGATGAGATAGATAAAGCTATAAAATTATTTGACGAAGTTGCTGAAAAATACATGTAAAGCGTTTATTTTTGGTCTTTTGTGAAAGTCAGAAAATAACGCTAATTTTTTATAAAATATTTTTTTATCTTGTATGTAAAGACAGATATGTCAACAACAGAGAACACAACAACTGCTATCGTTCATGAAGCTATAAATGAAGAATACGAGTACATACAGTTTAACAAACAACTCCGTCTCATTCGTTCGGTCAAAGACGATATGTACCAAATGCAAAGTATTTTGAATGCTCTTCGTTCTACAAAGCAAGCATATCATTGGTTTGAAAACCAACAGACAAAAGAACTTTTAGAAGAATTTCCTCATATGATTGCTTCCCTCGGAAAACCGAGGGAAGAGATTCCGTATGAAAATCGTGAAAAATTGCCAAATGGTTTGAGAGGATATTATGTACATAGACTTCTTGTAAATGCTGTTGCAATGTGGGCTTCGCCTCGTTATGCTTGGAATATTTACAGACTTCTTGACGAAATTCATAGACAAGAACGTGAAGAGATGGAAAACAAGCTTGAAGCAAAAGACAAAAGCATTCAGAAAAGAATACCACGTTCGGTACCAAAAGGAAAGGAAAAGAACTATAAGTATATGATTTATACTGAAGAGATGGAAAATGAAGAAGATAAAGATATGGTTATGTTGCATTTAGTCAGAAGAAACAACAAAAGCTTTTACGACCTTGCTAAGATTTACAAATCTGACAGAAATTGGTTCTATCGCGAAAACTTACCGATTTCAATGACACCGAATGAAGATGTGAAACAAATAGTTCAAGATACGTTACCTCAAACACACTATGATATGAAAGGTTGTACAATACTTACCTTCAAAGAAGACTTACCGCTACTGAAGGAAAAAATAACAGAGTATTTTGACAACTTCAAACAAGTAGAGTAAATGAACTCTTTATTTTTCAAGCTTGACTTTTTACAATTTGAACTTTGTTTGCGTAGATATGAATTCTGAAAGAAGTATGAGGGTCTTGTATGACTTTGTACTTCTCCCATAGTTCATGTCTGTCAAACTTACCTGCCATGGACTCTTTCATAAGTTCCATGAAATCGTCTTCGGACAATCCGGGAAAAGTATAATGTCAGTAAGTATTCTTTTAACATCCTTACTTAAACTCTTTGCTGTCTGTACACAAATGACAACTGAGATGTTAAAGTGTCTGAGCTTCTTAAGAATTCGACACATATCTTGTTCTCTATTCTTTAACAAAGGATGAGAGGCGAAATCATCTAAGATAAGAAGACACCTATGAGGGTATGTCTTCCAATCGTAAGATTGCAATTTCTTCGAAATGTATTCTATCTCTTTCTGTTTGTTTCTGAAGTGTTTCTTCTCTAATATTCTCTGCATTTCCTCATTTGGGTCTTTAAACTTAGAATTTATATACTCATTTATAGCATTATACTTCAAAACTCTTCTTTGGTACTTCTTTATCCAATCTAACAACTCAGAGTCTTTTATACATACTAACTTAGACTTCTTTATAATATCTTTGAACGAATTGACGGTTTGGTCAAATTGACCAGAAGTACTACAAATGACAACTAACTCATAGAATGGGTTCTTCTCATCTAGTTCTTGTTGTTGTGCAGCCATTTTAAGATAAGTGAAAGTCTTACCCGACCCAGGTGGTGCAATTAGACCTGTTATACCATTCTGAGCAAATAAGAACTTGTCATGTATGGGTTTTATCTGAGCATTTTCTAACTTCCTCTTGTTCTTGTTTAAAACATTCTCAAATTTTTTGTCAATGTCAGCAAACTTTTTTTCTAACATATTTTTAGAAAAATTAAAATTTTTATCTTTTAGAAAATGTCTAGCGATTTCGCTATCTATATTCGAGACAAGCTTTTCGACAGCAAAACATCTGTCGACCATAAAATCTTACATAGTGTAAACAAGAAAGGTGAATTTGTTCTAAAGTTCTGTTTCTGGGAATATGACAAGAACCATAAAACATTAAGCAGAGCAGTCTTAAAATTTGTCAATGACAGACTTGTTGACAGAGATGACGCCGATTGGAAAGATGAAGTCCAACAAAAGTTCTTAGAATGCAAAGAAGACACATGCGCCGTTCTTGAAGATGAAATAGAAAACAGAATAGATGAGCTATTAAAGGACAAAGAACTTTTACATAAATATAGTTGCGCCAAATTTGACATAACTCCACCAGAAAAGAAGAAGAAAGAAAAGAAAGAAAAGAAAGTAGAAGAAGAGAAGAAAGAACCTGAACCAGTTCCAGAGAAAAAGAAATTTGACATGTAAAAATAAAATTTTATTTTTAGAACATTTCTGGGTCAATGTCAATGTTCTCTTCCTCTTTAGGAGTAAACACTGGCTTAGACTCTAAAATCTTTTTACCCAATTTACCTTGAACTTCTACAACTTTAGACTCATAATATTCATAGTCGTCTGCTTTCTTTGGTTCATAAGGTATAACAAGTTTGTATGCTTTGCCTTCTTTAAGGTTTGAAAACCTTCTGTCAAAACTTTCTTTGACTGCTAACAAACCTTCTATGTCTAAGTCTTCAAATTTCGCACCATTTTTAGTCACAATAGCAAACTTAACTGGTTCGATGTTCCAAACTTTGCTGAATGAAGACTTTTCAAAATGGTAGAAGTAAACATTCAAATATGTGAATGGGTCTAGTTCTTCTTTAAGTCCTGACATGTACTTGTTTACTGAGATGAATTTTGCCATCTTTTCTATCGGATAAAAAAATATTTTTTTTAAAATTTACTCATAAAAATTTTTCTTTGTATATACACCATTCTGAACATCTAAAAGACTTTTGACATTTGCCAAGAATGTTCGTTTAGACGCTGTCATATAACCATATTCTTGACAATATTGTTTATACGAATCGTACAATGACCTTTCATCTAAACACTCAAAGTCAGTTTCATCTATGAACAGTTCATATACACTCTTGTTTGCTTCTAACAATGTTTGTCTCTCTTCGGTATGTGGAATTTGTCTTGGATTGAACTTAGAAATATCTAATGTCATAAAATATGAGAACAAGTGGTTGTAAAAGTCAGATGTCAAAGTTTCTGCTAAGTCGTCAAAATATTCTGTATCTTGCATATGAGCTTCTGACGTTCTGACAACTACATATCTTCTGTCAGAACTTTCTAACTTCATCGGAACAGCATTGTTTGAAACCATAATGAAATTTGCAACATTTTCACAAACTCTTTGGTCTTTATACTTTCTTTCAACAACTCCAACTTTGTCTGTTATAAGACTCTTCAAAGCATCTGAGTTCAAAACTTTTGTTGTATCTATACTTTGAAGTTCGTTACATACTATAAGTTTCATATTCTCTATTGAGGAGTTAAACTTGCCACAGATGTTTTCTAAGTTTGTCATATTCGGATTCGAATAGCCCTCTAATAGTTTGCATAAGATATCTGTAAAGAAAGTATTCTTACCTGTTCCTTGTTTTCCAATTATAATGAGAGCAGTTTCATTTTTAGCACTTGGATGTTGTAAGATGTTTGCAAACCAACATAAGATATACTCATAGACTCTTTCGTTTCCATTGCATATAATTTCTTTGACATGGTCTAACCAAGCTTCTATAATATTTTCTTTCCATTCTACTTGTTCATATTTATATCCAGTGAAGATAGAATAGAAGTTTGGAGAAGGTGTATAGAACTTTATACCACGAACTGAAAAATCTTCTAACTTTGACAATAAGATATCCCAAGCATCTAACATCTTCATGCCAACTTGTACGACTTTTATTTTCTTAAGTTTCTGTCTACATTCTTGTTCTGAAACTATTGTCGCTTTAGGTTTGTTAAAGACTACATCCCATTCTTTCATAACATAACATTCTGGGGCAGAGTCGACATAAATGACTAAACGTTTCAAATTCTCGACTGCTTTGTTATAGTCTCGAAATGGACACATATTTCTGAATGCTTGGAAGTCATAAAAATCTGAAACATCTATTCTGTACATTTTTATAAAAATAAAAAAATATTTTTTTTATTCTTGACTTTGTTGTTGCATTTGTTGCATTTGTTGTTCTTGAGCTATTTGTTGTTGAAGTTGTTCTTGTAATACAATACTTTCACCAGTTGCATCTTCCAATTCGAAACTTTCTGCCGTCATTGACAAATACATAGGACATAAAAGTTTTACAGGAACAAAGTTTGCGTCAACTAATGTCAACGTTATACTTGCCAAAGTGTTTGAGTTCACTAAGGTTGAAAATTCTGCATTCGAATGAACAATAGGCAAACCAGCAGAGAAAGTATTGTTTATACGCATAAGTATCTTTTGGTCATAATAGTTTCTGTCGACATTCGAATAACACTTTGAACCTAAGTTTGAAACAATATATAAGATTGGTGTGCTTAATGTCAATGGAATAGACATTCCTTGTATGACACCTTTTCCTGTTATAGGAAAACTGTTGTAGTAAAAACCAGAAATAAGTTTTGTATATATAGCTCATATCGTTTATAGTAAACTCAGTCGGACATCCAAACATAATGAAACCTGCTCTAGTTGCAGCACATGTTACACCCGTACTTAAAGTATTAAATAAGTCAACAAAACCTGTTGGTGGTATATCTGAGTAAGTATCTTCAAAGGAGTATTTTTTACCATTCACAACAATAAAGTCTTCTGGTGTCAAAGAGCAAAACAGGCTTTAGTCGTCATTGTGTTTAAAGTTAGTTTACAATACCGTCCTTGAGGACTTTGTAAGTTTGTTGTTATAGAATTATATGACTCAGGGGTTTTTAGTCGTAATAGTATAAACCATTATATCTTCTGCCATTTACTTAGCAAATAAATTTTAATGAAATGTTGTGGTCGTCAAATATTTTTATGACGTCTGGGAAACTATACTTTAAGTTCAACGTTTCACCTCCTTTCATAACGTATATCTTGTCAATGACATTATATGAAACACCACAGCAACCAATGTCGGGTTCTATTTCTTTGATGTTATATCGTCTGCCTCTGTCAAAAGTTTCAATAGTTCTTTCAAAACTTCATGAGGTGCAATGACATATGAGTTCACTTTTACAGGGTTGTGTTCAACCAAGTTTAACATTATACTTAAAGCTTGACAAATCTTCTCCTGAGTTTTGAAGTTTGTCTTTCAGTTGTTGGTAGTCGTTTCGAATATCTGCAACAGAACTTAAGTCTCTGCTAACTTCAGGATATGTTGGTTCTTTTACAGGAACAATTGTTATACCATCTTTGTCTTCGTATGGTTTCCCCACTTCAACATCTCTGTCTTTTGACATTGACAACAACACTTTGACTGTTTGTTTGAGTTGGTGAATTTAACTTTCACATCTGCCACCGCCATTAAACCTTTTGAAACACTCACGCTTCTATTTTTTCGGAAATGACATTTTACTTAGAATAAAAAGATGGACGTATTCGAGTATCTCTTCGAATTGAAGCAGAACAAAGTTTACACACACAAACAATACAAATACATTGACAGAATAGTTCTTTATACAAACAATGGTAAATGTTATAGAATAGCAGTCTTTTGCTGAACCAAAATATTTCCATAAAGCAAAGAAAGTTGGTATAACTGAAATGGTGAAAGTTCTTGACGTTGACAAAAATATAACAACAAAACTTACAGATATTCTAAAGGAAAGTTTATAATACAATATTATGTCAAAACTGGCGTACTGTCAATATTTGACGGAGAGAAGTCAGTTCAGAAACAACTTACTGACCTGCTGCCAAAATCTGCTCGATGGAAGCTGTCGTTATGCCAATCTGAGGAGCCCCAGCAGGTTTTCATCGAACGAATCTCAAAAGAGCATCTTCCGTGAAAAGTGCTATTGGTTTTTGTAAAACTTCTTTGCTCTCAGTTCATCTGGACCGTCTCTGTCACCAGTATATTGTATTTGTACAGTACCAACAGTTGAAAATACCACCCATAAAGTCTTCTGAGTCAGCAAATGGAATGCCAAGCCAAAAGTTTTGAACGGTCTCCATTTGTATATGAGTTTTTTGACCTCCTGTATGAGTCCATACTTTCACATATGGCATAATAGAACTTTGCATTTCAGGTTAATGGTTGTTGTGAAGTTGTTGTTAAAGTTCATAGCATCTAATGTCAAGTTGTATGACCTCATATCCTCAACTGTAGAATATTCTTCTCTTGGATAAATATTGCCATCTATGTTTATATGATATTTAATACCGGGTTGTAGAAACAAGAATAGTCATTTATAGTTCGTCTGAAACAGTACAAACATAGTATCTGCATGTTTCATTGCAGTTGTTAAAGCAATATCTGTTCTTGCACCTGGGTCAGCACTTTGGTTTCCAAACTTCACCTGCAAAGTCTTCTGACAGATATTTGGTGTATAGGGAACATAAGTGGAACTGCAATATATTTGCAGCTAAAGCATTTGAAATATCTGGGGTCCAACATATAGACTGCAAGTCTGCTTTCTATTCTCTTGCATTTCAAACTTTTCGCATGTGAACTTAACTGGGGTCCCAAGCAGTTCCAGCAGCATTGAAATAATAGTTTACTTCATTGTTGAAGTTTGAGAAACCAAAGTCTAAGTCAACTTTGTCTTTGCAAAATTCGGCGAATGACGTTTGATTTGTTCCCTTTACGTCTGTAATAGTGAATGGGTCTTGTGTTGGTGCAATGACTAAGTTATTTTTGCTTGGAGTAAGTTCGATAGAAATTTTTCCTGCCCAGTTTTGGCAAGTATCTTAAAAACCTGAAGATGAGGAAAGATGACAAAGGAACTCTAAGTTTCAGTTTTACTTTGGTTACTGCTGCTGCAGTTTGTCCAGAAAGGTTAACATAAACTCCTGGAAACGTTAGGGTCAATCTTATTTTCTCAATATTTGCATACTGGTCTGTTTGTTCTCTAGCTTGTGGTTGTACTGAGTTTCTCAAAGCGAACCATTCATAGTTTGCCCATGTTACTGTTTGAACTAAGTCAGAGTTAGAATATATCTTATATCCCATGAAAACTTCTGGAGCATATTGGTATCCGACATAGAAAATTCCATTGCAACCTTTCTTGTCAGACAACTTGGCAGAAGGTTTTATTTCAATGTCTTGTTCCACGTATAAGAATGAGTTGTCAATAGAAATAATATGAAACCTGTCGCAAGCAATATCTACTGTTGTTGAAGAACCTTCTCCAAACTCACCTACGTTTCCATAAGAAACAGCAGTTGTATATTCGTAAGTTCCAGAGAACTATTTCTGACCTTCTAATGGCATTGTCGCATTCGTTATACCATTCGGAACATTTCCGTTCATGGCATCCAAAACTGTTGGCGTTATATTCTGAGCGCGTACATTTCATATGGGTAAAAATATGAAGGTTTGTTTTTGGAACCAATTCCAGATGACAAGCTGACAGAAACTTTTGTACCAAAAGACGAAACAAACTTTTCACTGTTAGCAAGACCAAAAGTTTGTTCCAGACAAAGTTCTAGTACAAAAGAAGTACACAATTCCACAAGGAGTTGGATTGTTCGGATACAACCTTGAACCAGATG
>NC_067207.1:91079-165775 GCF_026262505.1 Trichomonas vaginalis G3 | reverse complement strand
CCTCATCGAAAAGAATTGTTACACAGCTCTGACAATGTTACACTTACCTTTCCCAACAATGGTTTGTTAAGACTTTCGTTCAACATGAAGTGTTGTGGACAATTACAATCTTCAACCATGGTAAATTGAACTCAACAACATAGTCGTCATGTGAAGAACTTTAGCTTAGGTATGTTGACTGGATATTGAACATTTGCCAACGGTGCAATTTTGCCAATTGACCTCTGAGAATGTACACTTGTCTTCACACATGACTCAAGATACTTCATCTTCTCTTCTGTAACAAGACCAGAGTTCCTGAGACATGTAAATGCAAGGTTCATTGACAATTTCAATTGAATTGTAATTCCATACCTTGTCAAGTCAATGTCAGACTTATTTATGAACGGAATATCCAGCATGTTGCTGACTGCTTGAGGGTTAGGTTGGTACCATTCAAATTTACACTTGCAATCTTCAATTGCATTCAAAATGTCTGAGTCGGAGTCAACCATTGTCTCTCTTTGTAGTCTTGAAAGCGTCAAGAGCATTGCAGCTTGTGGACATTGCCATGTGCATTATAATGTGACCGTCCAAATCTGTTATGGTTAGTCTGAGATTGTATCCTTTCTTATTTCCGTCTTGTATGGCAGCAAGTACACCCATGAAGCCTCTTCTTGTTTCTTTTCTTCGTCAAAGTTTACTGTAAAGGTTCGAGCCAGATGTTAATTTGACTTCTAACTTCACGGTACTTTTCATATGCATATCTTGTTCTTTCCATGGAGCATGTTTGTCTTCCCTTTTCCTTTTTCCTTCTCAAAGGATACAATTGTTCGTCATGTTTCCAAAGAATCTGGCAAAAGCCGTCGTGTCCTTCAATTGCGGTTCAGAAACATCGAAAGGCATGTCCATAAGACGTTCTTCTTCTAACCTCTCTAGTCTGTTTGGATAATTTGCGCGTGCTGTTTCCAATTCCATTTCGTAGCGAAGACCAGACAATTTGTCATAGACTTTATGGGTCTTCCCTTCCTATATTTAAAATTCTCGAAACTTTCAACCATATCTTTCTAACTCTGCTTTTATTCTAGCAGTTTTCTATCCATTCTATATGGGCATTTTTATAAAATAAAAAAAATATTTTTTCTTTACTTTACAATAACCACCTGCTGCCATAAGTCTTTGACGCCAACCCATAACCAGCTAATGAAGGTTGACTTTGGTTTAGTTTGGAAACTAAACTTGTTTTGGTTTATCTTCAGTTTTGGTTTTTCTCTTCTATCGTTTTTCGTCACTTTTCGTTCATCTGACTTTACCTCACTTGCAGGTTTAGTTGTGTCGTCACACTTCATAAAATATCATATGCCATTTGTTTTTGTTTCCTTTCAACTTTTTGTGTTTGTTGTAAAGTTTAGAATATTTCGACTCTAAGTCAATGAGATTTCTATAATGAAACTGTTGGTCGTGTGAAGTATACCTTCCCATTGTTTGTCTCGAAAGCTCCTTCAGACTTCAATATTTTATTTGTGAGAGTCTGTTTCTTTTTTGAGATACTAGCCGTTCCATTTCTATGAAAAGTGCTTTATAGTTAGGGTTTGTATTTCCAGACCTGGCACCTTCTTTATGAATTTTTCTCTTCATCTGTAAGTTCTTTGACAGGTTTTGACAATGGTTCTGAACTTTTTGTTTGTGTGTCAAATCTACCGTTTCAACTTCTTCGTCATTTCATCTCAGTAAAAAATTTTTAGTTTGGTTTGTTTCCAACTGGTGTGTTTAGGTTTTTTAAGTCGGTCTAAACTTCCTGAGGTATAGGAAGAACTTGACAAACACGTGGTTGTGTTAACTGCTGGAAGTCGACAAATCCATCTTGAACCCATTTGGCTCAATGCTGTATTGTGTTCATTCTATCTCAGTAAAAAATTTTACATTCCCACGTTTGAGGCGGTTAGGTTGGTTTGGTTACCCACTGTTGTGCATGGTTATTCCTCTGTTAAAGAATCTTTCACCTTGGTCCATTAGCTGTCTGCTTGGTTATAGTAGTCATTTGCTTTGTTATAGTAGTTTACTGCTTGTCTTCCTACATTGTCCATCATCCCTTGAACTTTTCCTCTTGTTTCAGGATTTGGAATAAGATTTGCTGCATCTCGTGCTACCTCCAACACTTTCTGTACAGTTGTATAATAGGTTGTGCTTTCTCTTTCAGTATACCTAATGTACTCAAAATCTTCCTTCCAATTCCAAATGCACCTCTGGCTAGTTTCCCACTGCGGGCAAAAATCTAGATCGACTCCTGCTAATGGCCCAAATAAACCCATTTCTATAGGATAAAAATGACGAATCAAACAAGGACCGTATGTTTCTAAAGCAACAAAGAAAGCACTCTTGGTAAAAATCTTTAGTTCAACACCAAATGCTTGGTTATGGATATCATGGAAAACATTCCGAGATATAGAGAAGATGGACCACCATACTGGCTATATTTGTTCGGTCAAAACACAAGATACTGTGAAGCCATACCATTACAGTCAAAAATATTTTAGATGTGAAAACTGCTTTGACAATATTCGTTGACAAATACCATCCAACAAAACTGACATCTGACTGTGAAAGTTCTTTCAAATCAGACGATATTAAAAACTATCTGCGTTCAAAAAATGTAAACCAATATTTCATTGTCGACCAAAACCATTCTGCTCTTGGTGTCATTGACGGTTGTATAAAATGTTAAGAGACTTAAACCAACCACAAGGTGGTAAGCAAATGAAATGTCATATGACGAAAATATAGACACTTCTCCATGCAAAGATGAGACAAGTTTTAAATATTTACAATAACCGTAAACAAAAAGTTGGGAAACCACTCCCCGTGAAGAAATGAAAACAACCCTGACTTAGAGAAAGACTATATATTTAAAATTTAGTCAAAAGAGACAACAAAGAAAGAATGCCGGGCTTCAAACTTCAGAAAGGTGACAAGTAAAAATGAAATACTAACGCGACCCATATGAAAAATACTATGACTATGACAACAAGGGAACCCGACAGGTACTCACATTCGTGTTCGTAAAATAGAAGAAAGTATACAAGAGAATATTATGAAGTTTAGGCAAACATGGCAAAATGTACAGACTGCAAGCAGAAGATAAAACTACTATTGTCAGACCTCGTTTCAAACTTGTTAAGGTTCAAGTGGTATACTTTCAAAGACAGTTCCAAACAAATATAAGACAACTCTGACGAAATATGCTAAAGAAGTTGAAAATGACGACTAAGCAATTCTATACCATGCACAAACTGTCATGTAAGGTGGCATGTATGTTTTACCTAGTCCTGTAGATGTTGTTGTAAAGTATGTTGGTGGTTTCCTCCTGGTTCAGTTTGTCGAAAAGTCTTTTTGCTGAATGGTTATAATCTGGAGATAAAAAGTCTAGCCAGCTTCATACTCTGAGTTGTATAATGGTGGTCTCTTAATGATGGCTATGGTCGCCAGAAAAGTTGTTGTACCAGAATGACTATGTGGTGCAAGGTTGTCGACAGATATCGTTTACTTCCACCTGTTTTCTTTGGAGTGTGTGCACAATACAAAAAAACTTTCGAGTATTTGAGTCCAAGTTCCAAAACCAAGTACTTACTTCTGGTCTGGTAGAGTCATTAGACGTATAAATAGAACCAACGGGTAAATGGTTTGAAATATTTCTGTCTTTAATGTTGAAGCTCTTTTTGTCTGCTTCTTGTCATATAAATCTTAGCAGTGAATATTTAACTTTATTTCATCCTCCATGACATAAACATCTCTACATCTAATGTTATCTCTCGTTGTTATGTTTTTATCCGATGTTAAACCTTCTGGAAAGTTAGGAGGTTTCCAATCTAATACATCCCCACCAGTTTCTTCAACCGTTCCTTCAATATTTTCTATAGCAACAGTTGTAAAACTTGTATGTGTATGGTTCTTGTCAGCTTTGTCATCTAACTTTTCTTGTAAGTTTGCAATATTTGCAATGGTATGTGTATGTCCAACGTCACTTTTCCTGTTTAAGGTTTCTTGTAAGTTTGCAATATTTGCAATGGTATGTGTATGGTTCTTGTCGGCTTTAAGGTCTAAACACCCTGAAACCCATCCTGTATCGGCTTTAGTTTTTAAAATCTTCGATGTCCGTTCATGGTACCAGTCAACCCTTTCTTTAATTTCATTGTCTTTTTCATCCACATATTCCTTATATGCCTTCTTCACTAACGCACTAGTCACACATGCTAACTCATCGTCAACATATGTTTTATCTGCTTTCTTTTCAACATCCTCTTTTGTTGCATAAGCTTTGTTAGCTCTTTCTTCTTCTTTTGCTATTGCATCGTCTACATACTCTTTGTCAGCTTTGTTGTCAACATCTGCTTTCAAAAGAAGTTCATCTATAGGTTTCTCGTTTAAGGTTCCTTTTGTTGGATTTATACAAACAGTATGGTTCTTGTTGTCTTGAAACAGAAACTCATCTGTCATTGGGTTTAATGTCAGTTTTAAGTTTCCTTCTTTCAATGACTCAGATATCTTAGAATAGTTTGAAAAGTTTGTTGTGTTCTTATTTAGAGCTTGCAAAATGAGTTGTCGGTTGTGTTGTATTTCTCTCATAGACGCTGTTTCATTTGACATTTTTATTCTAGATAAAATATGCTTCCAATAGAAAAAGAAAATTCAAGAGTTGCTACAACTAAACCATTAGATGAACTTTTTACTAATGTCGGTCAAAAGTTTGAGACAGAGACCGTAAAGCATGAAGGCTATCGTTTTGACTACCCATTAAGATGGCTAAGAGACCCATCTGTCACAAAAGCTATTGGCTTTCGTAGAATGAAGTTTGTGTCTGTAGAAGATAAAAGTTTTCCATTTATTGTAAGGTTTCATATAGATTATATATCTGAAGGGAAACGAAAAATGTGGGAAGAAATTGAGCTAATACAAGTTGACCTTTCATCTTCTCTACAGACTGCGTTAAAAAATATAGAAGATAAAATAAATTCATGTTATGCAAAATATGCTGATGAATATGCAAATACCGAGAGCACACTTTATGTGAGAATTGTATATGACAAACAAAATTCACAAGTGTCATTTCAAATCTACGAAGACAATCCAAAGAAAGACGAACAAATATATACAGAATTCACTGCAATGTCATGGTATTATTTGCAAAGAATGTTAAATCAGAAAGTCAAACTTCCTTTAGCAAATATTTACAGTCGATATGCAAGAGATGAACCATATTTATTTAAAGATGTTTTCGACTCAGATGCTATTATAGTTCATGCTTCATTTTCTGGTGCACAAAACTCTTTTTTATGCTTGGCAAATGACTTTTACGAAAAACCTACAAAGCTATACGAACCACCAAGTGGAAGTATTTCAGACTTTCAAGTATGGTTTACTACAGATGGAAGAAAGAGAATAATTCCATTATACCACGCGTTTTACTTAGAACTTAGTTTCATATACAACTACTATCGAACGGTAAAAATATAATTTTAATACGGTTGAGGTGTTGGATTTGGTTGCCAACTAGACTGTGGTGCAGGTTCAGGCTGTTGTATAACAGGAGCTTGTTCTTCTGGTTCAGGGTCTTTAGGTATAATACCAACGAACTGACCTACTCTTTTACCAATATTTTTGACACCGTTCCAAATTCCTCTTCCTACGGTTTTTATTCCATTCCATATACCTCTTCCAACATTTCGAAAGAAGTTTCCAATACTACTGAAGAAACCCATTTTACTATATGTAAAAATCTAATGTCCGCCTAGTCTCTTACGTTTCCTTCTGAGTTCCATAGCATTCTTTAACTGGAGCTCATACATTCTATTTCTCCTCTGGTAGAAAACATACTCTGGGTCAACTCCTGTGTTCGCGTCATCTGCATAGAGTTGTTTATATCCCACTTCAGGGTTTGTATAAAACTCTTTCCATCTCATATTTGCATACCATGGTGGCAAACCTAACGCAGCGTCATTTGACATGGCAGTTTGCATTTGTACATCTGTTGGCACTTGACCATAGTTTGCCATTGCAGTTTGTATTCTAACTTCATTTGGAATATTCTCTGGGTTTGGTTGTCCAGGTTGCTGTGCATTCGCTAAGTTCTGTGCGTCCATTTTAATATTAGATAAAAATATCTCTTACGAGTACATATGCTGAACATTTGCAGGCATTGGTTCATCTTCATATTCTCTATATCTTTCTGCCACGTCAAATAAGTAAATGACACAATGGAAAAAACCTAAAACAAGTAGTCCTATTTCAAACCACATTTACTTACCAATAAAATTTCTTTGTTATGACACTTTCTCCGGTTTATAGGACCTCTCTCATATTCTATCTTGTCATATCTAAACTCATAGTCATGTATGTCCTCTAACCATCTCATGACACTTTCCAAACCACTTTTATCGGATGTAAAGTAAAAGCATGGATGGTTATGTAAAACGTCTAAAGTTTCTAAAGAGTCTCTCAAAGTCCAGTCTACTTGGTATTGAAAATCCCATGTGTTATAGAACGGCGGGTCCACTATAAAGAAAACATTTTCCTTGTCTTTATATTTTTCATACAACTCTGTCCAATGACATCTCACAAACTCTATACCCTCAATATATTTTTCTATGTTCTCTTTGAAAACATTTGTATAGTTAAGATATAAAACTTTTGACATAAGTGTTTCAATGTCATGAACTCTTATAGCACCACTATATAATAGTCTAGCAGATATACTATCCCAGTCAATATACTCTGCCTTTTTCAAAACCTCTCTGACAGTATTTTTCTTATCTAATGGTATACGTTCCATCTTACCTATAGGTATCTTTTCTTTTAACTCTTTCAATATTTTGTTAGTGTCTGGTATATGTTTGAGACGGTTCATATAGTTGTCGAAGTCATTGCATATAATCTTTGAGTCTGGGAATACGGTATGGCACAGATGGGATATATAGAAACTTCCACCGAACAAATCTACAAATGTTAGACCATTCGATAGTTTCTTAAGTTCTCTCAATAGAATATCTTTACATCTACTCTTATTTCCAAAGAAGGGTAACGGTGGTTTTGTAAAATTCATTTTATATATATAATAAAAATGTTTTTACCTGAAAAGTGACAGAAAAACTGACGGGGGGCTAGAGGGCACGAAGTGCCTGGAAGCCCCACTACCTTTTTTTTTTTTTTTTTTTTTTTTTTAACCTAAAATTAATCTCCATCGCGTTTTTTTGTTTTGTTACACTTTTTCAAAAAATTTTGATGACGGATAAACTTAAATCATACCAGTTTCTTAATACTTTGGGCCAAGGCTCGTTTAGCACGGTCTCAAAGGTGAAAAATATAGAAAATGGTAATATATATGCATGTAAAATTGTTCCGAAATCAAATTTAATTGATCCAGGTGACCAAAATAGATTTCAAAGAGAAATTAACGCTATGGCATTCATAAGGCACGAGAATATTGTAGCATTATACGATTTTTTTTGGGATACTAAAAATTTTTATTTGATCATCGACCACTGTGAAGGTGGTGAATTATACGAAAACATTATTCAGAATCAGAAGTACGACGAGCCTCTTGCTGCATTGATATTTAAGCAAATGGCCACGGCTGTCTCCGTTTGTCATTCATATGGTATTGCTCATCGAGATTTGAAGCCGGAGAATATTCTTATTGACAAGTTCCCCCACATTAAAGTCTCCGATTTCGGATTATGTGGTTACCTTACGAAAGAAATTATGATGCAAACATTTTGCGGCTCTCCGTGTTTCTGTTCGCCAGAATGTTTGTGCCGAGTACCATACGATGGAAGACTTAGCGATGTCTGGTCCTTAGGCGTCATTTTATTTTTCATGGTAACTGGATCTCATCCTTGGTCCACGACAAACACATCTGTTATGCTCCATCAGATTCTTAAAGGTGATTACTGTTTACCTCAAGGTCTATCTCCCGAACTTACTGATTTAATTCAAGGGATGATGCAAGTTAATCCAAGAAACAGATTTGATATGGATAAAGTACTAAGTCATCCATGGCTGAATATCAGTAACCAACTTGTCAACGAAAAATACCCTTGGATGAAGACAATCGAATCTAAAGACAAACTTCGAACAGTTTCCCTTAAAGCATTGACCAAAGAATGCGAGAGGATGGGTACTGTTAGAGAGTTCGGTATCGTTTCGCCATTTACTGAAGAAATCCAATCAAATTCAGCCCAGAAATCTCCGCCAGGACTTCCGCATCTTCACGTGATCAATGTAGAGAAGAAGGTGAATGCAACAGGAAATGCTGGTCGAAGAATTGCGTTTTCGAACTCTGGAAAATTGAGAACGAAAATTGCAAATTATAGGTCAAGATCTACATCCCAATCAGCTCTTAATTACCTTGTACCTAGTAGCTCTTCCAATGTTGATCTTGCTGGCCTCCTTTAATAAATTTTGTTTGTAAATCTTTTATATTTTAATAATTTTTGATATTTTTTCTTTATTTCTCCGCCAACGCACTACCTATTCAAATATATTTAAGATTCATATATAAAAACAATGTAAAAATGTTTGATAAAAAAATGATTTTTTGAAAAATAAAAACAAATGTATTTATTTGATCTTGTAACCATCAATTTGGTAGATTTATGTTGTATTCTTGATGTAATATTATTTAACAGCCAGAATGGGAATATGAATTATTCTTCAGAGTCCGAATATTCATCTATTGGTATTGGTTCTAAGTCAGAAAGCTTTTTTGTTCTTCTGCGTTGCCATGCCATAATGCATTCTACAATATTGCAAATAACCCAAAGCAAAAGTAAGCCAAAGAAGATCGAAAAGAATATAAGAATGTAGCCTACAGGTTCCATATTCCTATAATCCTTTCTTGGAGGCTTAGGTTGAAGATCTTGATCACTCTGCAAAGGCATTCTAATTTTTGAACAGAAATTTTTTTCGCAAGATTTTTGAGAGAAGGTATAATTTTAACCTTATCAATTGTCACTTTTTATTTTCTAAATTCACTTATTTCTATGAATAATCAGAGACCGTCAGCATTTCTGGATATCAAATCACTCATTTCAACATTAGTTTTATTATCCTTTTTCAAATGAATGCAAAAAACATAATCAATAAGAAATATTATATTAATATTGCTCGATTATCATTAAAAATCGGTATGTTATCATTAATATTCTTGCAGTAATGTTTGAAAATGAAACTAACACTTATTGATTTCAAAAATAAAAATCCAAAATGTACAACAAATCAAAATTATGATATGAGAGTTCTAATACCACAAACCCATGAAGAAAACATTATATTTACCATAAGTTTTTTTGAGATTTTTTATTAATTTTTTTCAATAAAAAATTAATAGTAATTTAATACCATATATACTACATAATTTTATTCAAGCGATTATATCTTATAAAAAAACATAACCTAAATGAAACTTTTTTTGGGTTTGTGAGAAAAATAATGATTTTCTCACTAAAAAGCTCAAACAAATTTATTCTATTCTATAGGATCTTCTTCATACTCAGGGTATGAATTCATTGACTCTGTTCCAGTGTAAGTACTCTCTGCAGTTAGTGAAGAATCGAATCTGTGCTTTGGAACAATGATGAAAGCGGAGAAAATTGCAGTTATTACAGCCCATATACCGGACAAACCGATTAAGAACTGTAATCTTGTAACATTCCATGTTTTCGGAACAAATTTTGTATAAATTGTTCCTAGAGCGAAATTCATGGTCGTATTAGCAATAATGTAAGCGATATCGATGCATGATGATAATGCTGACATGTAAATACCCATCATCTCTTCATTAACTGAAAGAGAAACAAGAGTATAAGGTGTAGAGTTGAAATTAGCAATTGCGATACCGATTGGAGCCATTATTGCTAACAGAGCCCATCTGTTGCTGATATAGAAGACAGATGTCAGTGAAACTGCTTCAATAATATGAGCAACAGCGTATACGAGCTTATCTCCAAAGCATTCGACAAGATTGGCATGGAAACAGCCATAGACGAACGAAAGGGCGTTCGAGCAGGCAATGACGATCATGCCGAAGCAAAGACCTTTATTTGGATCATCTCCAGCGAAAACTTCGTTCATGAAGTAGTCCGTACCCATCATCGTGTACATGTAGTTCGCTACCCAGCTAAGGATCATAAGAATGCATGATCTAACGATAGGAGATGGCATATTCTTAATTTCCTTAAACATTTGGACGATTGGGTTATTATCCGACTTCTTTTCATTAACCTCAGTGTATGGTTTCTCTTTTCCTGCAATGACTGTTATTGTTACGCAAATAAAAATCATTGCAAGGCAAAAGTAGAGTGTAAGGTTTTCGGCCCTATCGGAATATGAGTTATTCTTGATGAAGTAGCCAACACCACCAACAATATTAGGTAATACCGATGAAAGTGCAACCATGACAGATGCAATTGCATTTGCCAAGTCCTGCTGCTTCTCGGGGATGATATCACCTATTAGAGCTCTTGACGGGGCCATCATCGTATTAATAGAGGCGTAGTTTATGAATAAAATGAAAAACATGGAAATTGTTTTTCTTAAACTGCTCAATTTATCTGCATAATGCTTCAAGAGTAAGAGTAGGCCTAACCCAATTAAAGTAAATATGCTTCCGCCAACAATGAATGGTCTTCTTCTTCCAAATTTGCTTCTGCATCTGTCAGACCAGATACCAACAAAAGGTAAGAGAAATAGACCTGCAAGTGGTCCAGAAAGCCAACACAAGAACTTTCCGGTTGATGAAAGGTTTAATTCGTCCATAATCGGTTCTGATAAAGAGAAAAGAACGTTGAAAGCTGTTTCAAAGCCAAGGGTTGCTGCGCAGACACAGAGTATGTGTCCTAACGAGCACTCCTTTTGTGCTGGTGGCAGCAGAGGAGTGCTAAATGTAACTTGCATCGAAAAAAAGTAAAATTGAGAAGGAAATTTTGGTCTGAGTTTCAATGCATTGTTTTTTCACAATTTAAGAGACCATCATGGTCTGGATCTATCCATCTAGCCTCAAATTTATTCTCAAAATTTTGTTTCAAAATATTTTGAGAACATTTGTAAGAGAGGTTGTAAATTTTTAATGTATTCTTTCTCGCTGCAATTAATCGAATAACTCTTATTTGAAACAAGCGGATTAGACTTTTTCAAAATTATTGTTCAAGAGAATTCGAAAATTGAGGACCTTTATTTATTGAATTGAAAACGATGCGATAGAAAATATTGGGAAATGGCGGAAACAGAAACCTATGCACATACACGATCCAGATCTTTGTTTTTTAAACGAATATGTTTTGATGAATTGGTCTTTTTTTCAATTTTGGACATGTTTATGCTCATATGTCCAAATATAGCTTTACATTGCAATAAGCATTATCGGAATTTTGGAATAACTCCTGAACTTTTAAGATTTCTGATCGAAAATTATCGTTGGCGTGAAAATGGGCTATTATAGACGAAAAATGATGTATTGCACTGCGTAATTGCTATATACCTAATGTGATTTAAAATATCCATAAGTTAAAAAATAAAAAATCAACACTTAAAGATATGAGCTCTCAATTTTCGACCCCCAATATACGTTTATTTTAGTTTCGGCATATTAACATGAAGCACGAGCCAAACCCTTAAAGACGTGTCCTCTAGTTTTGCCAACTCTTTCATATATTGTAACTATTTTCAGGAAAAAACGCAAATTCAAAATTAGAAATTCACATTTAATCGAGTATAGTATTAAATTACTATCTTTCGTACACGGACCAAGCAACAACTCAAGGTGCATGCTCATTACAGACAAAATCCCCTCTAGTGCACTTAAATTGGGTGAGTTAGCACCAAACAAGCCATAAGTTAAAGATCTGAACTTGCTCCAGACAATGTATCACTTTAGTTATGAATGCACCAGAAATCCGTCCCAAACTCATACATTTCTACGCTAATCACGATAATAAATATACTATTTTGTACTTTTTACAATAAATCTCTCTTTGTTACACTACAAAATCAATGTGCATTTCGTTGCATCAGTTTTGAATCTTGTTAAATAATGATTTTTGTTACTTTCATGATACAGTCCCATTTAGTAAACGGATTATTTACAAAATAAAAATAAAAAATATATTTTTTATTTACGATTTTTTATATTTGGATTTTTAAGGCATAATTTAGAAAATATTAATAATTTAATCGATTTGATATTAAGAAAGACATTTAAAATTCATAAAAGATCCAAATAATTTCATATCCAAAGTTATTAATATTTGAAGATTTGAGGAAAGAAAAGGAGAAATATTGCATATGAAATGTTTTCAAAAAATACATCAGAAATTGTAAAAGAATTTTAATAATTAATAAGATTTGGATGGGTTAAAATTTGTGATGAAACCACCCGATGCTAACTCACGCCACACATACACAGAAGCATTCTATCACGCAACCACCCGATGCTAACTCACGCCACACATACACAGAAGCATTCTATCACGCAACCACCCGATGCTAACTCACGCCACACATACACAGAAGCATTCTATCACGCAACCACCCGATGCTAACTCACGCCACACATACACAGAAGCATTCTATCACGCAACCACCCGATGCTAACTCACGCCACACATACACAGAAGCATTCTATCACGCAACCACCCGATGCTAACTCACGCCACACATACACAGAAGCATTCTATCACGAATCCACCCAATTTGACATTAATTTTTATTAATCTTATTTTCATTACTATATGCAACCAACCAATTTGACATTAATTTTTATTAATATATTTTTCATTACTATATGCAACCACCCAATTTGACATTAATATTCATAAATATATTTATCAAACTTATATGCACCCAACGAATTTTCAAATTCCTATCAACCACTTCTTTATTTTTTATAATTCTTTTATATACAAATTTAATACAAAGTTTTTATTCACTCATCATCTCTACTTCTTTATTATCTTCAATCTCATTCTAGCAGCTCTCGCATCTTTTACTTCCTTCATTAATTCAGGCAAGTATTTTTCCAACCAAATTTCTGGTTTATTTTGTAATGCAGATTCATAATTTTTTGATTGTTTTTCCAGAGAATTGATTAAATCTTTGGCATCTTGGAACGTTTCAAGATTATAAAGCAGTTTTACGACTAAAACTGCTTTATTTTTATCGTCAATATCAATAAATTCTGCGTATTTTGATATTTCGATCGGCGAACTCTTTTCTTTGTGATCCACGAGTTCATCCTGATCACCTACATTTTTATCGATTGGGAATTCTATGATTTCACCTACGTTTTCTCCTATTTTCATAACATGTATGCCTGCAGAGGGAACATGACTCTTATTCATAAAGAAATCCTTGCAATATTTACAAGGATTCTTATCAGTATTAATATCATTATAGGAGAATCCGCAATGTATGCATTTTTCGTTTAACAAGTCATTCTTCTCGCGTTTTTGCTTATTAATGGGATCAATTGATTCATTAATCCTAATGATAGTATCATTCAGAATGAATTTGATGAAAGTAGAAAAGTTTCTTGCTTTTTTTGCAAGTTCGTTAATGTGTCTATGCTTACCCTCTGCACTATTATTAGTGCTTATAGGTGGAATGCGGTGGTATGCTGCTAAATGCTCTTGATCTTTATATATCTGCTTCCATTTTTCCAGCTGCTCATCTGATATATTCTTTGTAGCATACATTTTCTGAACCGATGGATCAAAACATTTGTAATTGTCCTCAAAATCTTGGGCCGATTTTGATAATAATACTATCAGAGCAAAAACATGTAGTAAAGTATTATTGCCCATGGTTCCGAGATAGTGCCTAATACAGATATAATTTTGGAAATGATTCGTATTCAAAAATTTTAAAACTCCAGTACCTAAATCGCTCATCCATTTGATTCTTGAAAAGTGCTCCATAATGTTTAATGATTTAAATTCAATATTCATGGCTGTAAGCCACCGTTGATAAGCAGCGGATGATTCGCTGCGCCCTATGTATATCCCTAGAGGGTAACCTCGCATATAGTAATTACCACGAGGAAAAATAAATATATATTTCGGCCATGAAAAAGTAGCATCTAAGTGAATTAAATTACACTCCAACGCCAAATTTCCTGATTCGCTTGGAATATATATAAGAAATTCTATAGGATTTCCATTGACGAATAAACTATCACTTCTTATCGTTGTGCTATAATTTACATAAAATTTCCCGGGATATGAAGTTAAGATATCACCAATCTCATTATCATGCTTTATTTTTTCCTGTATTTCATCTTGCAGAGGATGTCCTGGGAGATCAATCAACTTTCGTTATTTGAATGTACCATTTTAACCTCCCTGAAAACTCTTTGGGTAATTTTATGTTTTTCATGTTTTTTGGTACAGTAATCATCCACAACGTATCTGATACTTTTGAATATTCAAAGGATACGATTTTGTCATACAATGTGATCTTAAAGTAATAATAATTATCTGTAGAAATTTTTAAAGGGGAATAATCTTCGTTTTGAAGTAGAAAATAATTTAAGTTTACAGATCGATCAGAACTTATATTGGAAAGGCCCAAATGAATAAATGCTGGCATTTGTTCCAAAAACTTCAATGTTTGTTCATAAGTTAACACATTGATATGAATACCAGGGCTTATTAGAATTAATTGCATTGATTTGAGTTTTTCAATATCAGTATTTTTAGAGCATTCAAAACAAATATGGCAACCATCTATTGTAATTGGAGACCGATCAACTGGAATTTTTTCTATGGATTCATGAAATTGTTTGATCGCTGTAAATTTAATACCCATGATTTGTTCAAAATCTGCTTGAATTTTTTTGTCAGCTTTCAAACAAGCTTTTGCTAAAATTTCCAGAAGGTCATTGTTTTTTATTTGATTCAAAACATTAAAGTTCTTGTACATAAAATCATTATTTTGAATTAGGGCCTCATGGAAGATTAAATGAATCTTTAAACGAATAACTTTGCTTTCATTCAAATTCATTACTGATATAATATTATTTGTTGAAACAATCGAAGAGAGTAATGGATTTCTAAATGTAGAAAATAACTCTGAGATATTGTATGCAAAAGATAAAACATACTTGATTTGGTTTGTAAATTGATAAGTCTGCAAATTGAATTTATCATTCATTTTGAAAATTGTTTCGTTTGGGCTTGACATTATCAATGCTTTCATGATTGGTGTAACATTATCTATATTACACGAATTTAAAATATTAATTGATTCAAATTTAACTGCTAGTTCATAGAAAGAATATTTACTATTATCCAATATAGATCTGATACGTATTTGATAATATTCTTCACCATTTTGATTTGTTTGATCTGAAATTAAAACATTAATAAAATCTTTGATTGTTAAATCACACGATTTTCCTGAAAAAGCAAAAATATTCGAATATCTTTTATCGCCATTAATTATTGCTTGTATTAATGGTTTAGAAATTCCTGCTTTTGAGTATAATTCCTGGTCAAATGAAAAATTTTGTAAGAAACCTATAACCTGTGCATAAAATTTGGGGCGGGCAATTATAAATGCTTCTAAAAATTTAAGAATATATTGTTCCCCTAGACGATGGATTTTGATTTTAATTTGACTGAGATCTGTTTGCAAATATTTTTCACTTATAATCATATTTACCATTTCTGTAAAAGCTTCAGCGGATTTCTGAAATTTAGGTGTTGTTTTATATGTTTGAAGATACTTTACTTCATCGCTATTCGAGATAAAACGCTCTTTGAGTTCCTCCAAATAACAAATGATAGATTTATTTTCAAATCCAAATAATTTATGTCCAAAATTATATACATTCTTAATATTTCTGTTTAATTCTTTGATTTTTGAAACGATTTGTCCCCAAGGATATGATGGTGAATCTCCGACATATGCATTTGATAATGAATCCAAAACAGTGAATTTAGGTTTACCATCTTGATAAGTTATTTTATTTGTATACCATTCTTTTTGATAGGGTTTATTGGAAGAATAATATAAAATTTTTGAAATATACCCTATCAGAATTTACACTATTACATCTAATAGAACCCAACTGAATTAAAATCAAATCATCCGAAACATTTAATGGTAGATGAAGATGGTTTAGCATTAAATAGTAATCAAAATATTGTTATAAATATTAATGGAGTTGAAAAATTATGATCATAAAAGTAAGATGTTAGCATCTAGCCTCAGTAGATACTAAGTCATATCAGAATAGACACATATTCATCTTCAATTGACTCTTACTCATCTTCAATTGATTCTCACAAATAATCAATTGATCCTCACTACTGATCAATTGATTCTCACAAATAATCAATTGATTCGCATTAATTATCAACAGATTCTCACTAAGAATCAATTGATTCTCAGTCACCCTAAATTGATTCTCACTACTTATTAATTGATTCTTACTCATCCTTAATTGATTCTCGCTAAGAATCAATTGATTCTCGCTAAGAATCAAGTGATTCTCACACTTCCTCAATTTCTTCTTAGTATTATTCAATTGATTCTCACTGATGTTCAGTTGAATCTCACTAATAATCAAATGATTCTCACTCATCCTCAATTGATTGTCACTTATTCACAATTTATTCTTAAATAACCTTAATTAACTCCCAGTATTCTTCAATTGATTCTCACTAATTATAATTTGATTCTCAGTCATCCTCAATTTATTCTAACTCAATAAGAATATGAATATGAAAATGGATTGGAATAGGTGATAATTAAAATATATTGATATGAATTTGTGAGAGTGTCTTTAATAAAGAAAAATTTGTCAAAGAACAATAATGTCAAATTGGGTGGGAGCATATAGTAATGAAATATTTATTGATAAATATTAATGTCATAATAATTGAGAGCATGTAGTAATGAAAAATTAATTGATAAATAATAATATTAAATAGGGTGATTGCATTGATCAATACATATATATGAATGAATTTCGATGTCAAACCGTCAGTCATATTGTTAGTCAAAACGTCAGTTATATTCTCATTCATACACTCACTCAAACCGTCAGTCATATTGTCAGTCAAACTCTCAGTCATATTGTCACTCAAACTGTCAGCCAATTGTCAGCTAAACTCTAAGTCATATTCTAACTAAAGCCGTCACTCATATTGTCAGTCAAAACGTCAGTCATGTTGTCACTCAAACTATCAGTCTTATTCTCACTAAAACCATCAGTCATACACTCTCTTAAACTATGAGTCATATTGTCACCCAAACTCTCAGTTATATTCTAAATAAAACCGTCAGTCATATTGTCGGTCAAACCGTCAGTCTTACTCTCAATAAAAAGCTAATTCATAGTGTCTGTCAAACCACAGTCATATTGTCACTCAAACTGTCAGTAATATTCTAATTAAAGCCGTCAGTCATATTGTCAGTCAAACTGTAAGTCATACACTCACTCAAATCAACAATCATATTGTCACCCAAACTCTCAGTCTTATTCTCACTAAAACCGTCAGTCATATTGTCAGTCAAATCGTCAGTCATATTGTCACTCAAACCGTCAGTCATATTGTCAGTCAAACTGTCAGTCATTCACTCACTCAAATCAACAGTCATATTGTCACTCAAACTGCCAGTCTTATTCTCACTAAAACCATCAGTCATATATTCATTCAAATTAGCAGTCATATTGTCACCCAAACTCTCAGTCATATTCTAAATAAAACCTTAAGTCATAGAGGCTGTCAAACCGTCAGTCATATTGTCAGTCAAACTGTCAGTCTTATCCTAACTAAAAAGCTAATTCATAGTGTCTGTCAAACCGAAGTCATATTGTCACTCAAATTGTCAGTCATACACTCACTCAAATCAACAGTCATATTGTCACCCAAACTCTCAGTCTTATTCTCACTAAAACCATCAGTCATACACTCTCTTAAACTATGAGTCATATTGTCACCCAAACTCTCAATCATATTCTAAATAAAACCGTAAGTCATAGAGGCTGTCAAACCGTCAGTCATATTGTCATCCAAACTATCAGTCTTATCCTAACTAAAAAGCTAATTCATAGTGTGTGTCAAACCGTCAGTCATATTGTCAGTCAAACTATCAGTCTTATTCTCACTAAAACCATCAGTCATACACTCTCTTAAACTATGAGTCATATTGTCACCCAAACTCTCAATCATACACTCACTCAAATCAACAGTCATATTGTCAGTCAAACCGTCAGTTATATTGTCACTCAAACTGTCAGTCTTATTCTAACTAAAAAGCTAATTCATAGTGTGTGTCAAACCGTCAGTCATATTGTCACTCAAATTGTCAGTCTTATTCTAACTAAAAAGCTAATTCATAGTGTCTGTCAAACCGTCAGTCATATCGTCAGTCAAACTGTCAGTCTTATTCTAACTAAAACCGTAAGTCATAGTGTGTGTCAAACAGTCAGTCATATTGTCAGTCAAACTGTCAGTTTTATTCTCAATAAAAAGCTAATTCATAGTGTCTGTCAAACCGAAGTCATATTGTCACCCAAACTGTCAGTCTTATTCTCACTAAAACCATCAGTCATACACTCTCTTAAACTATGAGTCATATTGTCACCCAAACTCTCAAGCATACACTCACTCGAATCAACAGTCATAGTGTCTGTCAAACCACAGTCATATTGTCAGTCAAACTATCAGTCATATTCTAACTAAAACCGTAAGTCATAGAGGCTGTCAAACAGTCAGTCATATTGTCAGTCAAACTTTCAGTCATACACTCACTTAAATCAACGGTCATATTGTCATCCAAACTATCAGTCTTATTCTCACTAAAACCGTAATTCATATTGTCACTCAAACCGTCAGTCATATTGTCATTAAAACGGTCAGTCATACACTCACTCAAATCAACAGTCATATTGTCAGTCAAACTATCAGTCTTATCCTAACTAAAAAGCTAATTCATAGTGTGTGTCAAACCGTCAGTCATATTGTCAGTCAAACTATCAGTCTTATTCTCACTAAAACCATCAGTCATACACTCTCTTAAACTATGAGTCATATTGTCACCCAAACTCTCAATCATACACTCACTCAAATCAACAGTCATATTGTCAGTCAAACCGTCAGTTATATTGTCACTCAAACTGTCAGTCTTATTCTAACTAAAAAGCTAATTCATAGTGTGTGTCAAACCGAAGTCATATTGTCACTCAAATTGTCAGTCATACACTCACTCAAATCAACAGTCATATTGTCACCCAAACTCTCAGTCTTATTCTCACTAAAACCATCAGTCATACACTCTCTTAAACTATTAGTCATATTGTCACCCAAATTCTCAATCATACACTCACTCAAACCAACAGTCATATTGTCAGTCAAACTATCAGTCATATTCTAACTAAAACCGTAAGTCATAGAGGCTGTCAAACAGTCAGTCATATTGTCAGTCAAACTTTCAGTCATACACTCACTTAAATCAACGGTCATATTGTCATCCAAACTATCAGTCTTATTCTCACTAAAACCGTAATTCATATTGTCACTCAAACCGTCAGTCATATTGTCATTAAAACGGTCAGTCATACACTCACTCAAATCAACAGTCATATTGTCAGTCAACTATTCAGTCTTATCCTAACTAAAAAGCTAATTCATAGTGTGTGTCAAACCGTCAGTCATATTGTCAGTCAAAACTATCAGTCTTATTCTCACTAAACCATCAGTCATAACTTCTTAAACTATGAGTCATATTGTCCCCACTCTCAATCATACTCACTCAAATCAACAGTCATATTGTCAGTCAAACGTCAGTTATATTGTCACTCAAACTGTCAGTCTTATTCTAACTAAAAAGCTAATTCATAGTGTGTGTCAAACCGAAGTCATATTGTCACTCAAATTGTCAGTCATACACTCACTCAAATCAACAGTCATATTGTCACCCAAACTCTCAGTTTATTCTCACTAAAACCATCAGTCATACACTCTCTAAACTATTAGTCATATTGTCACCCAAATTCTCAATCATACACTCACTCAAACCAACAGTCATATTGTCAGTCAAACTATCAGTCATATTCTAACTAAAACCGTAAGTCATAGAGGCTGTCAAACAGTCAGTCATATTGTCAGTCAAACTTTCAGTCATACACTCACTTAAATCAACGGTCATATTGTCATCCAAACTATCAGTCTTACTCCACTAAAACCGTAATTCATATTGTCACTCAAACCGTCAGTCATATTGTCATTAAAACGGTCAGTCATACACTCACTCAAATCAACAGTCATATTGTCAGTCAAACTATCAGTCTTATCCTAACTAAAAAGCTAATTCATAGTGTGTCAAACCGTCAGTCATATTGTCAGTCAAACTATCAGTCTTATTCTCACTAAAACCATCAGTCATACACTCTCTAAAACTATGAGTCATATTGTCACCCAAACTCTCAATCATACACTCACTCAAATCAACAGTCATATTGTCAGTCAAACCGTCAGTTATATTGTCACTCAAACTGTCAGTCTTATTCTAACTAAAAAGCTAATTCATAGTGTGTGTCAAACCGTCAGTCATATTGTCACTCAAATTGTCAGTCTTATCCTAACTAAAAAGCTAATTCATAGTGTCTGTCAAACCGAAGTCATATTGTCACTCATATTGTCAGTCAAAACGTCAGTCATATTGTCACCCAAACTGTCAGTCTTATTCTCACTAAAACCATCAGTCATACACTCTCTAAACTATGAGTCATATTGTCACCCAAACTCTCAAGCATACACTCACTCGAATCAACAGTCCATAGTGTCTGTCAAACCACAGTCATATTGTCAGTCAAACTATCAGTCATATTCTAACTAAAACCGTAAGTCATAGAGGCTGTCAAACATCAGTCATATTGTCAGTCAAACTCAGTCATACACTCACTTAAATCAACGGTCATATTGTCATCCAAACTATCAGTCTTATTCTCACTAAAAACCGTAATTCATATTGTCACTCAAACCGTCAGTCATATTGTCATTAAAAACGGTCAGTCATACACTCACTCAAATCAACAGTCATATTGTCAGTCAAACTATCAGTCTTATCCTAACTAAAAAGCTAATTCATAGTGTGTGTCAAACCGTCAGTCATATTGTCAGTCAACTATCAGTCTTATTCTCACTAAAACCATCAGTCATACACTCTCTTAAACTATGAGTCATATTGTCACCCAAACTCTCAATCATACACTCACTCAAATCAACAGTCATATTGTCAGTCAAACCGTCAGTTATATTGTCACTCAAACTGTCAGTCTTATTCTAACTAAAAAGCTAATTCATAGTGTGTGTCAAACCGTCAGTCATATTGTCACTCAAATTGTCAGTCTTATCCTAACTAAAAAGCTAATTCATAGTGTCTGTCAAACCGAAGTCATATTGTCACTCATATTGTCAGTCAAAACGTCAGTCATATTGTCACCCAAACTGTCAGTCTTATTCTCACTAAAACCATCAGTCATACACTCTCTTAAACTATGAGTCATATTGTCACCCAAACTCTCAAGCATACACTCACTCGAATCAACAGTCATAGTGTCTGTCAAACCACAGTCATATTGTCAGTCAAACTATCAGTCATATTCTAACTAAAACCGTAAGTCATAGAGGCTGTCAAACAGTCAGTCATATTGTCAGTCAAACTTTCAGTCATACACTCACTTAAATCAACGGTCATATTGTCATCCAAACTATCAGTCTTATTCTCACTAAAACCGTAATTCATATTGTCACTCAAACCGTCAGTCATATTGTCATTAAAACGGTCAGTCATACACTCACTCAAATCAACAGTCATATTGTCAGTCAAACTATCAGTCTTATCCTAACTAAAAAGCTAATTCATAGTGTGTGTCAAACCGTCAGTCATATTGTCAGTCAAACTATCAGTCTTATTCTCACTAAAACCATCAGTCATACACTCTCTTAAACTATGAGTCATATTGTCACCCAAACTCTCAATCATACACTCACTCAAATCAACAGTCATATTGTCAGTCAAACCGTCAGTTATATTGTCACTCAAACTGTCAGTCTTATTCTAACTAAAAAGCTAATTCATAGTGTGTGTCAAACCGTCAGTCATATTGTCACTCAAATTGTCAGTCTTATCCTAACTAAAAAGCTAATTCATAGTGTCTGTCAAACCGAAGTCATATTGTCACTCATATTGTCAGTCAAAACGTCAGTCATATTGTCAGTCAAACTATCAGTCTTATTCTCACTAAAACCATCAGTCATACACTCTCTTAAACTATGAGTCATATTGTCACCCAAACTCTCAATCATACACTCACTCAAACCAACAGTCATATTGTCAGTCAAACCGTCAGTTATATTGTCACTCAAACTGTCAGTCTTATTCTAACTAAAACCGTAAGTCATAGAGGCTGTCAAACCGTCAGTCATATTCTCAGTCATACTGTAGTTCATACTATCACCCAAACTGTTGTTCATACTATCACCCAAACTGTTGTTCATACTGTCACTCAAACTCTAAGTCATATTGTCAGTCAAACTGTGAGTCATATTCTCTCTCAAACCTTGAGTTATACTGACAACCAAACCCTCATTCAAAATGTCACTCAAACTGTCAGTTATATTCCTAGACACATTCAAACTTTCAGGCATATTGTCAGCCAGATACTCAATTATAGAGTCACTTTTTTGTCATTAATGAATTCAGTTATAGATTCAAACATACATTCGGTCCAATATTGGATCATGCAGTTAATTCTACATTTTTTTAACTTGTAAGTCATTATTTATGAAAATATTTAAAATAGTGTAATTGCACAATGATGTGCAGTATTATCTTTAATATTAATATTGTAATATGATATTAGATTTTATCATATGAGATATTAATATTGATTTATGGATCACTGCACAATGATGTGCAGTATTATCTTTAATATTAATATTGTAATATGCAATGTTATATTCTAATTTGAATGTTCCTTTTTAACCTCATGATTTCTTCTCACTGATCTGCCTTTTTATGCAGCATTTTGTATTTAATCTCTCTTATCCTTTAGATTCTCTATGCTTTCCATCTTTCTAAACCAGATTCCATTGTTAATTCTTAAATTAACACAAATCTTAAATTTCATATTAGTCATTGATCTGAAGTTATTGAAACATCTGACGTCTTTAGATTATCTTATCTAATATTAAAATGATTGATCTATTTACATTTTTAAAATAGTCCTAAAAAGTCTCAATATTTATAAAAGCATAATAAAATTAAATTTTTTAATATCATTTTGTAAATTATTCGTTTACTTTATGGCATAGTCTTGAAAAAGTATCAAAAAACATTATCTTAATGGTCTCTAAAGAGGTTAAGTAGCATACACACAGATATGCTAATGTGGTAAAAAGAGATTTATTGGCAAAAGTCCAAAATAGTATATATTTATTTCCTAATTATAAGTCGATAACATATGATAATATATTATATACGATACTATCAAAAAATCAAAATTATCTTATTTCCTAATTATAAGTCGATAACATATTGTATTATGATTGTTTTGTTTAAATTATATGATGATATTTCTTCAATGATTAGTTTTCAAAACAATATCGAAGATTTTTAAATTTCCTCTCATATTTACTCTTATCCGATGATGCTCATTATTACTGAATGATTTTGAAACTTAATTTAAATGTATGATCTCAAATAAAGAGATAAATAACATCCATTTGTCCAAATTTAACTGTAAATATAGAAATATCAAACTGCATTAGAGTGAAGGGTTAAATATGTGTTCTGTGTTGTTTCTTTGTGTTTTTGAATTAAAAAATGAATGTATGTGAAGATAAAGTTTTTTTCTTTATAACAAAAGTAAATAAAAATAGCTTAGAACTTTGGATGATGCTTGTAGTGTGTGTGAAGGAGTTCGTGGGCGAGGTGGCCGTTTGGTTCACCAAGGAATTCCTTGTAAATTCCCTTGATGAGTGGGTTCTCGTGAGACTTTCTGCATTCCATCTTAGCATCGATGTTGTAGATAGCAGCAAGTCTGTTGTCGAGAGACATCATGTTCTTTGGCTGTGGTGTGCCACCGCCGCAGACGCAGCCACCTGGGCAAGCCATGACTTCGACGAACTTGAGGTCAGCAAGTTGTGGATCCTTAGCGCGAAGTCTGTCAAGGAACTTAGCTGTGTTGGCAATACCGTGGCAAACAGCGATCTTAAGCTTTGTGCCATCGAGATCGAGTTCAGCGATTCTTGTTCCGTCCATACCTCTGACTGGATAGATGTTGACGTTTGTCAACTTCTTGCCTGTGACAGCCTCGAAAGCTGTTCTTGAAGCAGCTTCCATGACACCGCCTGTTGCAGCGAAGATCTGACCAGCACCAGAACCGAAACCGAAGATGCTGTCGAATGGTGTATCTGGGAGATTGTTGAAATCAATTCCAGAGAGCTTGATCATCTCGACAAGTTCACGGACTGTGAGAACCATGTCTGTTTCCTTGTGTCCGTCCTTTGTGCGGAGTTCTGGACGTTCGATTTCATCCTTCTTAGCTGTGCATGGCATGATTGAGAAGTTAAGAACATCTTCAACTGGAATGTTGAGGACCTTTGGAAGGTAGTTCTTAACAAGAGATGATAACATGCCTTGTGGTGAGCGGCAGGATGATAAGTTTGGAATGAAATCTGGAGCAGATTGTTCAACATAGTTAACCCAAGCAGGGCAGCAAGATGTGAACATTGGGAAGACAGCGTTTGGATTTTTAAGGCGCTGAACGAGTTCACCGGCTTCTTCAACGATTGTAAGATCGGCGGAATAATTTGTATCATAAACATAGTCGAAACCAAGAGCCTTGAGAGCGGAAACCATTTTTCCTGTTGTAACGGAGCCTTCCTTGTATCCAAATGCTTCAGAAAGAGCAACACGGACAGCTGGAGCAACCTGAATAACGGAAATCTTCTTTCCTTTGTTGGAGAGGATATCAAGGGCCTGCTTAACTTGGGATTTCTCTGTGATAGCACCGACTGGGCAGTATAATGTACACTGACCACATTTGATGCAAGAAGTATCTTGGAGTGTTTGGCCGAATGTTGGCTGGATTCTCATGTGCTTAGCACGGTTACCAAAGATAATGGCTGATTGGCCAGCAACTTCTTCGCAAGCACGGATACATCTGCCGCAAAGAACGCACTTGGATGTATCGAGGCGGATTGAGTTTGTTGATTCATCGATGCCTTCCTCGGAGCATTCTTCCTTTGTTTCTGCCTTGATGGAATAGGCAACATTCATGTCACGGAACTGGCAACGGTGGTTAGCAACGCAAGATGAGCATGTTTCATCATGGCAATCGAGAAGTTCCTTAAGATTGTTCTCGACGGACTCCTTAACCATCTTTGACTTTGTATCAATCTTGAGGCCATCCCAAACTGTTGTAACACAGGCTGGTGCGAGCCACTTGCCGTCGCACTCGACAAGGCAGACACGGCAGGAGGCCTTTGGTGGGAGATTTGGATGGAAGCAAAGGCGTGGAATTCTGATGTTGTTGCGATCGCAAAGTTCAAGGATTGTTTCGCCCTTCTTTGCTTCGAGCTTTCTTCCGTTGACTGTTACGGTGATGTTACGTAAGATGTTGCTTGTAGAAGCAGATGCTGTTGCAAGCATTTATAAAAAATACTGGTCATATCGTGATGGTTTGATTTCAGAATCAATTTTGAGAGGTTCAAAAACTATGAAAAAAAATCTGAAAACCTCAAATATTAACCCCGATATGATAGTATGAAATTTTTATGCTATGTGGTCGTATTTGTGAGAGATTTCGCATCTCAAAACTCATGTATTCAATTTCATCGGTTTAAAGTTCAGAAATTATCTAGAAATGCTTGTCTTTACATAATAAATATAAATTAAAAACTCGAGTGTATCAAATTGAATTTTTGAATTAATAAGATTACTTCCAAAATCACAAATAATATCTGAATTCACTTTCCAAATTGATTTGATATATCGGCGGAAAAATTATTCTATGAGCTTTATCAAAAATAATTCAATTCACAAAGCGATAGAATATTCATCCAATCATCCTTCGTCATTAATAAAATTAATTTCCAGCAGTAGATATGCAAGAACAATACAAAAACACTTTTTCTAATATTCAAATTAATGGATTAAGACCAAAACAAGCAAAATTTTATCGAAATTTGTCCAAAGAATGAAAATTTATATAAAACTTCTCATAATTATATCATATTATTTAATAATGATTTCCATTATCCTCTATCGTGCAAACATTAATATGGAAATCTTGAAAAAGCTAGTTTCTATTTCAGCCAATATAGTTACTTTTTTTATCCTTCATAATAAATCTACTTTTGCATTATTTATCTGAATTATTTGTTTTGAAATATAGTTCCAAATTTAAATTCTCAATATATTACAACATGGGCTCGGATCTATGCAAGACTTATATTTGTATGAAAATACAATTGAACAGAATGACATATACATTGTTTTGTAACTTACGATTTTCGAGGAATGTTTTTTCCTTCATATTAGAAGTTATGCATGTGTTGCCTTGTTGAAAAACTACTAATTATATGTACAACTGAATATATAGCTATATAGAACTAATCAATTTAGAAAAATAAAATGAATGTTTGTTTCTCATGGTTTGGATACTGAGAATGCATTATTTTTAATATAGGTCAGCATCCTATCAGGTCTCTAAATGTTTGAAAATCAAAATATGAATTCATATTTTGATAATTTATGAAAGTATACTTGAACTCCAAATACTCAGATTGGTAATACGTTTCTTGTCTATTTTGAATATCATTTTTTTGTTCAATATAAAAAATTCAAAAAATCTTTCGTATATGATAAAATAGCTTTATTGAAACTGCGATCGCCAAAATATACTTAAGAGAGTGGGTCTATTGTCTATGGAGATTACTAGAATTTGAATAAGGTTATTCTCTAATTCAATTTTTGAATCTATTCAAAATAAATGAGATCCGAAAACAATGATACTACGGAAGCATCATCATCCTTGAAATGATGCAACAGTAAATATATGAGCATTGTTTAGGGTTCAATATAGTTTCATTTACAGCTTTAAATGCAAATTTTATTTTAATATCAATAAAGAATGTGAATTATTGTTTAAGAGAAAACTGAAATGATGATAGAATCAATTTTATTTAATAACTAATAATATAATTTCTCTTTACAACAATGAATACAAAATAATTTTTTCAATTTTTATATAAACATCGATTTCACCAACCAAATTTCAGACAATATCTTCTTGGTCACGTTATTCCAGTCAAGTATCACAATATTTCCTCAAAAAAACTTTATTCACGGATTTAACTAACAAATTTTGCCACTATTCATCTAAAAATACTATTAGAATTTGTTTTGGTTTCTATTATATCTCAGTTTTAGTGTTGAACCTCTTATTTACAGAGATGATACAAATCAAGTTGTTGTTGACTGTTCATCAGACCCTAGTGGTGAAGTCATTATCCTTCAAAGTGTCATAGAAATATATAGCAAAGGTTTCTCCGATTATGCTTTTATGAATTGTCAATATTCTATAAAAACTCTTAGATTCGAAGCAAACAGTCAACTAACAAGTATTAGTCCCAGAAGCTTTTCTTACACACGCCTACAATCAGCAGATTTCAGTGAATGCCATCATCTTGCAAAACTTAATGAATCGCTCTTTTGGGGATGCTCCTATTTAAACTCACTTAAACTTCCTCTATATGAATATTGCTTTTATCAAACAGTAGAACTAAAATCCATAGATTTGCCTGATTCTGTAATTTCCCTTTGGAATGATGTATTTTACAGAAGTGGTTTAACAACTATAAATATTTCAACAAACTCTAAATTAAAATTAACATACGGATATATTTTTTAGAATCAAAATTTACTTCATTTTTTATTCCAAAATATACAGAATCGATTAGCGCATCAGATTTCGAAGATTGTCCTTTAGAAAATATAACAATTCATCCAGAAAATCACTATTATAAAATTCATTCTAATACTGTGTTTTGTAAAAATGATAATTCAACTCTATTTAAGGTCCTTCCTGCATGTTCAGGAGAATATATTGTTCCTAGCTATGTCACATTCATTTCAGAATATTGTTTCATTAATTGTGCAAAAATTACATCAGTCCGACTTCAATACAACTATTCATCTATTAGATATGGTACATTTAAGTATTGTACCTCATTAGAAAATATTAACTTTCCAAATTCTCTAACAGAAATTTTGCACATGTCATTTTATAATTGTCGTTCATTAGCAAGTATTACAATTCCAGAAAGTGTTAAAACTATTGAACCATATAGTTTTAACGGATGCACTAATCTAAAAAGCATCACTTTTCTAACCAATAAAAAGACTATATCAATTGGAGAGTATTCATTTTCTGAAATTCCAAATCCAATTGATATATTTATTATTGGAAACTTTACGATAAACATTGCAAGTTACTATTAAAATGTATTTCCGAATGCAAGCAGGTTATATATTGGAAGCCAAACGATATTGTCAAACTCTACTAAATCATTTTTCGGAGAAAAGAGAATGATAGTTTACATGAGTAATATAGCAGATATTGAAGATGAACTAACTAATGAAGTCATAGATTATATTACTCTTGAGAAAATCATATTTATACCAGGAAAATTGAAAACACGAAGAGACTTTATTTATCATCAAATTAAGTGTTTTCAACTTGTAAGTTTACTCCCCAATTTCAAACGATGATTATTTTTCTCTTTTCTAAAACTTATATCATTTAAAATGTGTTTTAAATAACTTTATTTACAGCTTATTGGAAGATATTTTGTAAGGGTAATAAGATATTGAACGTGGAACATATCATGCTATAATTCTATGCAAAATAAGATATGCCGCATTTAAAGCATAATCATATCTGAATTATAATAAACAATATTTTCATCACAAAACTTTTGTAACTAATTCATAAAAATTGAAAGCATTGGACGTTTTGGTAGTTACATACATATTGGATGTTTTCCTAATTCATCTAAAACTATAATATAATAAATTTATATTAACACAAATTTTCTTTGAAAATTATAAATCTTACATGGCAGATTTTGCATTGAAAAAAAAATAATTGAAATCCTGGATTATTAGCTTCTAAAATTGGCATATCTTTGCTGAACTAATTTAAGAAGCAAGAGGTAAAGATAAATGATATAATAATATGATTCCAGAGCAAGAATTCATTCAGAGAGCAAAAATTGCGATTTCAAATCAAATTAATAATATTTTTAAGTATTCATTCCAAATGCAGGTGACCCTTGAAACTGTTATTTCATTAAATTTACTTAATTTTGTTTTGTTTTCTATTATATCAAAGCTTTAGCGTTGGATCACTCGGATATTCCGATAATGATAATAAAGTCATAGTTAATTGTTCCACCGATTTCAGTGGAGAAGTTGTTATTCCATCTGGTGTTACAGAAATATATAGTATTAGTTATAAAGAATATGCTTTCAAAAATTGCAAAGATTCAATCACTTCTCTTAGATTCGATTCGAATAGTCAAATCACTAGTATTAGCAAATATAGTTTTTATAAAACAAGTTTAGAATCTGTAGATATGAGTGAATGCAAAAATCTTAACTTACTTAATGAATCTATCTTTGATCAATGTTATAACCTGAATTCAGTAATTCTTCCTCCGAATATTTCAAGTATTGGAAATGGCTGTTTTAGTGGAGATTTAAAATTATCATCAATAGTTTTACGGGATTCTGTTCTCACACTTAACAATAATGCCTTTTCGTCTAGTGGTTTGACAACAATTAATATTTCAATCAATTCTAAATTAGAAAAACTTGATCAAACTTGCTTTTCTTATTCAAATCTATCTTCGTTTTTTATTCCAAAATTTCTAATATCAATTTATGATGTAAATTTTGCAGATTGTCCATTAGAAAATATAACTGTGCATCCTGAAAATAATAAATTCAAAATTGATCATGATACCTTTTCTGTTTTTATAGGAATAGATAATTCAATATTATTTAGAGTTGTTACAACATATCCATATAACCAATACATTGTTCCTAGTTATGTGACAACTATTAATGGGTTTTGTTTTTGTAAATGTTCAAACATTACATCTATTCAGATTCATGATAATGTTAGAGAATTTCATTCATTTGCATTTCAATACTCAACAGGACTGATTACCATTATTATCCCAGAAAAAATATCTAGGATTATTTCTCATCTATTCGGTCACTGCACATCTTTAACAAATATTACTATTCATGACAATGTAAAAGAAATTGGATATAGAGCATTTGAATATTGTTCGTCATTAACAAAAATTGCCATTCCAGAAAAATTAACAAGTATCGCTAATGAAGTTTTTCAATATTGCATGTCATTAACAGATATAACAATCCCAATAAATGTTACAAAAATTGATAATCATTTATTCCAATATTGCAAGTCATTGAGAAATATTACAATCCCAGAAAGAGTGACCGAGATTGGAATTTCAGTTTTCTATCATTGTACTAATCTACAGTGGATTTCAATTAAAGGCACTACATCAAAATTAGATTACAGAATATTTTCTAATTGCAATAATTTGGCAAGCATTATTATTCCAAAAAATGTAATTGAGATTGGAGTAGGTGCATTTTCCTGGTGTACATCATTAACAAGCATTACGATACCCGAAAATGTGAAATTGATTAAGAATGGAGCTTTCTATTGTTGTAATAACCTAAAAAGTATTACATTTTTAAGCAAAGCGATTCCAATTACATTTGAGAGCAGTTTATTTCAGGGGATTTTGATTCCAATGAATATTTTTATTCCTGGTAACTTTAATATATCAGTATACTATGAAAATGCATTTTATTATAAAAGTCATTTGTATATTACAAGTAAAACAATTTTATCAGAATCATGTAAAACATTCTTTGGTGAAAAGAGAATGATTGTTCACTTCTTAGATATGACAAAAGTTTCAGATTGAAGAACTGAAGAAGTCATTGAATATATTGCTATTGAAATTAAACATGCAAAATCGAAACGAAATATTTTATATGATAAATCCAAACTGTCATGTCTTGTTAATCTTTTCATTCCATTAAACAGAAACAACATCTCATGAATTAGAAGTATTAAAATTTATATGGTTGATCTTATTATATATATAATTAAGCTGATTTCAGAAACTTTATCTGAACTATGGAATCTGTTGAGGGTGCTATTACCTCTTTCTGATATTCTCTAAATTTTTTTAACTTGTGAATTAGATTTCACAGTAAAATGGGAGAGTAACAAAATTGTGCGGCCAATTTGACACCATTTTTAAAGTAGTTTTTTTGACATCCCCTGCAATTGCCGGGGACGTGCTTCAAAAAAAATTAAATGGGTGTGTGAGACCTTACAAAGCACCCTTTTGTAACCCACTCACAGTAAAATATGCCAAATTTATATTGACTAGGATGTTGTCTAATAAATTTGATTAAAATATAAAATATACATACATAGTTTTTATAACAAAATAAAAAAAAATAAAATTAGTTGAATGATACATCGAGTGGAACACTCATCGGTTTCTTGTCGAGGTAGAAAAGTTTGATTTCGTCGAAGTTACCACTGATGTCTTCAAATGTGTATCTCAAATAACTTCCTTGGCTGATCTTTGGGAGAAGAAGCTGTTGCCAGTCATATATTTTGCCGTTCAAGATGAAAACAATGTAAATAGACTGGAAATCGTCTGTCTTGAATGTGATAGACTGAACTTTTCGTGGTTGTGAAAACTTGAATGTCTGTGAGTGTGTCAAAAAGTCGAAAATTCCATCTGCTGGTTTGAACTTGTAACTATTAACTTTTTCTGGTGAAATCATCTTCTCTTTGTCTTTCTTCATCTTCTTCATCGTGCCACGAATTTGGATGTTCTTGATAACGATGTCTGATGTACTATCAAGAATAATGATGATGCATCGTGTAGGATCTGAGTCTGAGAATGTGTAGATAGCTTGATTTCCGATCTTTTTGATCTCTTTCACATTGAGTTCCATGAAATTTTCCGTGTAAACTCTGAAATCTCCGACCAAACAATCTTTACCAAGTAAAACTAAGATTTGCGAAACTTCCGCTGAACTCTGGAATGCTATAACGAGTTGTACATTCTTCTTGGACGTGTGCCAACCTTTGAATGCAATTGTCGGATTCAAAATCTCATTCAATTCTTTGAAATCACTTGGAGGACTTGAATAAAAAATAGAACTTTGAAGTCCGATATTGAATATTGGTTGATATGAATCGATGATTGCTGTCGATCTCTCTGCATATAAATCAGCAATCGTTAAATTGGTCAGAAGAGATTCATCGTAATATGGCAAACCATTAGTTTCCATCTGATCTGCACATGAAGGACACAAATGAACAGAGATATCTGGTTTCTCTGTCTCTGAGAAGCGTCGGAAGTAGTTCAGGAAGGGTTGGAATGCGCCAAACTTGATAGAGTTTGTTAATCTGTAATGGCAAAAACTGCATTCGTCTTCTCTTGTATCAGATAAGCGAGATGGTATATCAAAGAAATAAGGGTTTTGGTTGTTACGTACTAAGCTCTCATTTCTTGTGATAATCGATACTTTTTTCTCTAAAATCCATCGATCTAATTTTGTTAAATCTGACAATGATGGCATTGTCATGTTTTTAGTGAGTTCTGCAACACCCGCGCCTAACGAGGTGTTTGTATCACTCGATCTGGCTGCAATCATGGACTTTCTAGGCCTCTGAACTGCAATTTTTATATTTCCGATTATCAGATTCGAATCCATTGAATTAAATCTGATGTTTATGAAGTTGCATGGCTCCAGAGATTTGATTGATATGGGGAGAGTGGTTGTTTGGCCGACCAATTCATGGAAATTGTAAACACACCACTGAGATTCTTGTAATAATGGGAGAGAAATGTCAACAACCAGCGGATACATCTGGGTTATCAAGTTTCCGCAACAGATTGAGAAGGTTGCTGATTTGGTTGACGTTCTTGGAGGAACTAAAATTGAAATTGTCGACAAAAGTAAAGGTTCTGGCAATGCGACGTACAAATTTTGATTTGTAATGTCGTTGATTGCGAAATACTTGATTTCTTCTTCAAAAATTGAGGAATTTAAGGCAATTTTGAGTTCTTTTGAGGGAACAATTGCTGCTGAGAGATGTCTTGAGTCTAAATAGAACTGTCCATCGACATTTTCGGGTTGATTCCATATTTTGAACATCTTATGACGATAAGGATCTGATGCAACGTTATGAAATCGTCTTAAACATGTAATATAGACATCAGGAGATACAGCAGTCTGTTCTGTCATCAATGCTCGTATTGCCTCTGTCTTGATGGCCGGAGTATTAGTGTACATTAAAGATATAATATTTCCGGTCGAAATAAACGCGTTGCAAAGGAAATCTAGTACATCCTGGTTAATGTTTTCTGTGAGATCATCTGATTTATCACCTTCTTTTACGAATATATTGTGTTGGAGACCAAAATTATACGTAACTAAAATTGCGTAGTAAAAGGACACTAAATTTGTACGATCAAGTGAATCCGCGCAATTAAATCTACTGTATTTCTTTTGGTTTTCGAAGTTTGAGGTGAATTCGATCTCATTTACAACAGTTGCAAGGATATTGAAGATAACGAGCCTTCCTTTCGACTTGTTGTTGGCTATTATCTGGTTAATGTCGATCTGATTGAAGGAAATTTTGGAATTTAGAACCTTATTTGCTCGATCAACGGCTTTTATATAGGCTTGAAGCAAATCTACCTCTCCTTTCTCTTGTGCTTCATTTAGTAATGATATAATGTTGACTTTCTCCATATCAAATCGTTTAATTATTTTTGAAAAATATTCTGGAGTGAATTCATCAGGATTTTCCTTTACAATGTGCTGTGGAGCCAAGAATGTGGACTGAAGAACTGTTTTCCACTCAATTGGAGCGCTTCCTCTTCGCCATGTGTGGCCAAAATTGTCTCCATTGATTGTAAAGATGAGAGAGCATTCGCATTCGTTTGCAGGATCATGATTTTTGTCAAGGCCTCGGGCTTCGTATCTTGTTCCTGAATTATGTGAAGATCTTTTGATTATATAAGTAATATTCGAGTTTGTATTTGTATCTTTATGCAAAGAGAACGCACCACCTTGAAATACTCTTATACAGACAGCTGTTGTATGCAGTATTTCAAAGATTTTCGTAAATCTGTTGTTCCAGAAAAATTCATCTGTTGACTTTTTGACGTCAAAGTATGGAAAAGGTAGAGATAAGTCGACATAGTTGGAGAAGAAGTGGTTCTCATTCATAGGAAAGTCGAAAATTGTTTGGTCTCCTTCAATTGTTTGGTCAATTAATGGAATTTTGTAGTAGTCGGATGACTTAATCATTTTTATATGCTTGTTGTCATAAATTGCGGTGACTTCATCTGAAATTACGTACATAATTATTAATTGGTGGTCAAAAATTGTTGCTCCAATTAAATACTTCCCAAGGTATTGCCACTGAGCGTTACTGACTGAATCTGTGATGTTTATAATAGCAGACTTTGAGTCAAGAAACAAATCTACGTCAGGAACGCCGGCGTAATACATTCCGCCAGTCTTTTTATCTATTGTGTAGACATAACAGTTAGATGTGACTTCTGAATTTACGACTAAGTATGAAAATTGACCATCACAAGTGCACACATGTACTGATGGTGCACTCATGATAATATAAAATAAGATTTTAGAACGAAAAATAATACCTACTTCGGATTTAAAATTTAAAACATATATAATAGAGGCTTTGATGAGAGTAAATAATTTTTGTCGAATTTTGCTAATGCTATAAATTTGATATGGTTAGTAAATCCAAGACCATCCTCTATAATAATTTATATTACTGGCATAAATTTCGCTAGATCAAATCTCTTCTTGTAATAAGGCTCTACATTCTGGTAAAAGGTCAAAATTTTATTATTTGTGCCATTTCTCATCCCATGAAAGATCTAAATAAAAACATAAAGGATAAATATCCGAAATTAGAGTAAAATATGAAAGAATAAAGTTTATTATAAAAGAATAGCACTATCTATGAACTAAAAACAAGCTCTTGATCAATATCAAAATCAAATGAAGTATCGATTTTAAAAATCGAATCAATTGGATCTGAAGGTTGAAGCTGGCATGAAATTGGTAATTGAGTTCCTTGCTTAATCGTAATCGGAATTGGAAATGGCTGTTTTATTGGTTTTTTGCAGAAATAGTTGAAATATTTATCAGCAAGGAAAACTTCGGAAGGAGTTTTTCTTCTTTCAACAATTCCAAGTTCAACAAGGAGGTAAACAACTTGATAAAGTTTGCATAATGTTGATTTAAAACGGCCATTATCGCGTGCAAAAAATGATGCAGTCTCCTGCATGTTAAGCTGTTGGCGTCTTAATGATATAAAAAGTAGTACAAAATTGATACCGATTGAATGCATCAATAGTTTCTGTTCAGATGGGAAGAAATCGGAAACATTGGATTTGTTGAAGTATTTGAGACCGCGTTCAATGATAATATTCTCCAATGTTGGGATAATTCTTTCCATTCCAACCCATTTCACAGTATCCATATTTGACTTTTCGAGAATTCCAAAAGCTTGTAAAATGGAAGCAAGGTCATAGAAGCGTCTTCTTTGGAATCCAAATTTATCGCATACATCTGTGATTTTTATTGATACCTCTCCATTTGAATTGCAATAATCGAGAAATTTCGAAATAGAATTATGGAAACAATCACGTTGTTTATGGCCATCTATCTTGGACTTTGGCTCTGATGGAACTTTGTAATGGTTTTGACATCCATAAACTGTGAGAAAATACGATTCGATGTTAAAGGATGTAGTCATAATTTTGTGTGGTGTCAATTATTTTCTGTTTATTCTCAATTAGATAAATTTGAGGTCACATATATTTGCTTTTTATATGTCTATTGATAATTTGGGCAAATTGGATTTTGAATATTTTATTTCAATTTTGTGAACTGTAAAAATGTGACGTTCTTGGAGAAATATAGAGTAAATAAAAAGCAAAATGGCTATCAAACCATCCAATGATTTGTAAATTGTGAACGACGTCAATTTTTAGGATAAAAACGGTTTTATTCAAATTATAATAAACAGAAAATTTAAAAATGATCATTAGGACTTATTACAAATATATTTCATAAATTATTGTTTCAATTTTCAATTCTCAACTGTTTTTTTATTGTTTTTGTAAATTATGAAGTCCCATCACACTTTTCAATGCTCGATTTTTAAAAACTGTTTAAAAATGGAGCTTATATTGAAATAGCGTAGAGACTAAAAATTACCACAGACTATTTCAGAGGATTGAGTTGCCACTCAATCCTCTGAAAAGTCTGAGGTAATTTGCAAAATTATTTTAGGAAAAATTTTTATCAAATAATTTATTAAATGTCATGTTCGTGAAGGAAAAATAGTTAAGTCCAATTTATCGTTGTAAACAAAATTGTGTTAGAACGATTCTTCTGAAATTTAAAAATTTGTAAATAAGAAAATAATTTAGGATAGCTTCATTGCATAAACATATTTTTTTCGTGTCCGTAATTTCTTTTTCAATTGGTTACAGAATTTAATTATCAAAAAAATCTAACATGTGATGAGTTTGTATGAACCGAATTTCGATGAAATTTATTCTGAATTGAAATTTCTTATTTTTTACAAATCCGAAAATGAAAAATTAAATTCTGGATATTTCAGATTGTTAAAATGGTAATACATATAGAATAGATTACAATAGCTAGTTTTTATTGATGGATATTTTGAAATTTTTACAATGACAACCTTTGATTTTGTTTATCCATCACAAATATTAATTCTGAATTGGCCAATTGTGTTAACATTAATTGCTGATACTTTTACCAAGAAATCACATATAAAAAGCGTTATGGAAAACTTCCTTGAATTAACCAAAAGTAGAAATTGTAAAGAATGGCCATATTTGTATTAGATAAATATTTCATTTTGATCTTTATTAATAATTTTTGCTCTCCTTTTTACAAATTCTTAACATTTTTACGAGATTACAATCCAAAATTAGAGATAAATCTATCCTTTTTAGCAATTTAGTAATTGGTGCTTATGTATTTACTATAGTTAAGGCATTAATCTATATAAAAACAAATATAATCAATATTTAACAAAATTAAAAACAACATTTATTTTACGAACATACTGTATTTCTCAATGAATTCATCAGTGAATAATCTCTTTTGTTTGAGTAAAATATCAACTTGTTTTGAGAGTTTTGCCCATGCATCTTGTAATCTCCTTGGTAATTGCGCAAATTTTACTTGTTGGAGTGCTTTGAACGCATTAATACCAATATATGTATGTAAGAAGCATGTTGAATTCGATCTAGCAATAACAAAGAAGAAAAGAGTCATCAGCCAATCATCACTTTCACAAATCAAAGAAAGAGAATTAACAACTTCAGCAATAACCCACATCCTCTCTCCAAGCGATTTTTCATCAAGAGAATCCATGATTCTTGCGAAATTCTCAAGTTTCTCTTCATTGTTTCTCACGAAATTCTTGTATTTCTGCTCTTTTCTCGTGATTTTTCTCGCAACTCTGTCAAAAACTTCTTTTTGTTCAAGCAAATCATACAATTTCTGGTCTTCTTCATTCGAAACATCAAGAATGGCAAGCGATGGTAAAAGTACATTGCGAGGGCAGTCCGCAGGCAAGAAAGTTAATTTCTTTGCTATTGCGATATTCAAAATTGATCCAAAACGGTTTTGACTGTCAGAAATTTCAATCAAACGACTTTTTTGAGTCAATCTTACCAAACAAGTTTCGAACAACTGCTCGCTCTGTATGAGGTTAGAAAGGGCTGCTTCGACAGCATATTTCTTGAGCTCATCTGTTATCATTTGGCTTGCGTATTTTCTGATTTCGAGTTTCTTAGGAGTGTCAAATTGATCTAAATTATCAATTTGCATAATAACATTTAAAGGATCCAAACCTTCGTTTCCTGCCATCTTGGAAAGGCTCAACCACTGTCTGGAGATCTCCTTTGGAGGCTCACCGACTGTTATATTGTCATCGCAGAACAAAACAGCAGTTACAGGCAATTTTGGAGGCAAAGGAAAGTAAACATCGATGACACCTGGTTTAAATGAAGAGATTCTACTGTAATTCTGGAGTCTGGATACATCTATCTTGGATCCTTCGAACGTTGGCATTTGTTTGAATATGTTTACCGCTAAAACTGTCTCAACTGGGGAGAAAATGTATGGAATTGCACCTTTGACTGTGTATTCAACGAAAGAAGTTGGTTCACAAAGTGAAGACACACTCTGTCCGAATGTATTCGCTAGCATATCGAAGGATTTCGTGTCAGTGTTGTTGCAAATAAAATTAAAAAGTTGTAAAATTTGAGTTTTGCTTACTTTGACTGTATTAATCAATGGATTTGATGAAGCATATGTTGTGAATGATTGCAATAGTACTTTGAGGAAGAAAACTTGGCAAAAACAATTTGGATCTGATGTAAGTAAATCCATGGACAAAGCTGTATGAAATGGAGATAAATAACGAATAGTAATTGAAAGTGTTGATATTAATATATCGTATAATTGCTTCAATGAAGGACGATTTCGTATTTCTGCGGCTTTTGTCATAAAATTCTGCCAAAATGTTTCAATGAATAGAATTGATGATGAAAAGAATGATGCGATTAATGGTCTGGCAAATTCAATTTCGCCAAGTTGAATTAAATAATTTAGAAACTCATAGGCAAAAGTAAGATGTTCTTCAGCAATGAAATAGCCTGAAATTGATGGGAATAAGACGCAGGCAAAGAGATTGTACTCTTTTGGCTCTTGTCTGAAATATTGTAAAGCTGCGTTTGCAAATTCTTTTGGTTTTCGATATGCGCCTTTAACATAAAAGGCAACATTCTGTAAAAGCTGAGGATCATTAACTAACGTATAGAAATAATTAACTTTATCTTGAAATGAATCAAAAATGTTCTTTAATGGTATTATTGTCGCAATAGTCATCTCATCATCTGCTAAAGATGTTAATATAGAATTCTGTCGTGCAATACGTTGAATATCTACAAGATTTGTTGATAACGTTTCTGAATTTCGGCAAATTATATCATTTAAAAAACCAGAATGATCTCTTTTGCTCAAAACTGTCTGATACATATCATTTACGTCATAGTTCTGAAACTCAGACGACTTTGACCGAGAAGAAATCATGAAAATCTTTTATTTTAAACTTACAAAAGTGACGAATAATATGAATGTTTGGATTTACTTCCATTTACACTACCAATCATACTATTGTATGAGAATGGAATACTTGCATGAACAGCATTTTATTGTTTGGATTTTGATCAATATGGAAGTAAAAATTGTCTTAAAATAGCTTTTTCGGATAAAGATTCTGCAAATTAATACAAAATACATATCAAACATTTATTAAATATAAAATATATGTGAAATATCATCATTGGCAGAAAATAATCCTGCAAATAACAAATAAAGTACAATTCAAGTATCACAATAATTCAGAACTGATGGCAGTGCCATCAGGAGCTTTGCATTGTTTAATAATTAAGTCAACTGTTGTATAATTCTTATGATATTGTAAAGATTCGTTCGGCATCTGCTTTTTCTCAAGTAACTCTTCGTATTTTTGCTTTACTTGTTTCACTTTTTCTTTATTTGTAATAAAAGTAAATAAAATTCCGCAAAAATCAAGAATTGCGTAATCAGGGACATGTGCACATGTATTGGGTGGTATTATTGTACCATTTACACGAAAAATAGCTGATCCAGTATTTTCAATGTAAAATTGATAATCGCAAAGGAATGAAATGATTGCTTGGTTACTAGAAATATGAGTACAATCTGTATCGCTAACAATTGACAAGTCAATATTAACATCTGCTAAATACCGTCGATAACCTATTGAAACGCGGCTATTAACCATTCTAAAATAAGCCTTTTCTGATAGAAAAATTGCTAATTCAGAACCATTAAAATATGGTGTTGTAATCATTGGTAATAAGGATTCTAATTCGTGTATTTCAGAATCCCTTGAAAATGGTAGTTTTGGTTCCTCATGTGTCTTACATTTATAATGTGATAATATTAGCTCATTTCCGTGAGATTGTAATGATTCAACTATAAATTTATCAGTAGCGATTCGTTTTGCCATATCAGTCAGTAATTTATCGATGTCTTCTTTCGAATAGGATCTTATTTGTTCAATTCTTTCTAAGACTTCTTTACGAGATCGAATTGGATTGATAATCGAGCATCGATATTGAAAAACCTGTTCTGGTGATAATGAATTACTATTAGCTATAAATGTATAAATCCAATAATCTTCTTCGATATCCCATGGAATTTGAATTTCAGGTTTCTGAACTGAATCATATACTCTTTTCGGTGATTTAGGTTGCTCCATTAGTTGGTGAAACCGATTTTCGATATCTAATTGTGTGTAATCGTTATTAAATCGATAACAATTCCGTATTTGTTGAAATGGAACTGCTAAAGCCCCATCAATCAGTGTTTCATCGTCCTCTGGATTGAATTTCCCCTCTGTACTATCCCTTTTTTGGTTCTTTTTTAGATAGGAAAAGATGGATGACATGAGGGAAGGGGGATTAATGGTGTAAGACCCAAATTAACTAAATTTCAAAAAAAATATCAAATATAAATATTCGATGATGATAGTATTGGTTCATCGAAAAAGATGCTAATTGTTTTCTGAACTCACTCAAACAAACAGGAAAAATATGCCATATCAAAATGCAATTGTTTTAAATGTTCACCATGCTGCTAGAGAATAGATACATCTTAAAGAAAAGAAGTACGAACTATGAAGCATGGCCTTTGACACAATCTAATTACAATTAACTTAAATATGAAAAATATATTGTTTAAGGAAGATTATTCAGCATCAATAAAATCATATAAAACGACAGTATCCCAAAATTTCAATCAATATATGTTTATTAATAATAATTCTGTAAAATCGAGTAAAATCTGCAATACTCGTGTGTGAAAACATTCTATTTCTATACTAATATATGTTTAATGATGACCGCATTCGCCATGATCGCCATCACCACCAACAGATTTGCCGCAGGAGCATGAATGTAAGTTGGATTCTGTTGGGAGAACGATCTTGAATGTGGATGAGAATCTGTCGCTTGTGAAGTCAAGAGTAGAATTTCTCAAGTAGAGTAAAGCCTTGTCATCGAGGACAACTTGAGCACCATCCTTCTTAAAAAGATGATCTCCCTTTCTGGCAGCATTATCGAAGCTGAAATCATACTGGAAACCTGCGCATCCACCAGACTTAAGGCCAATTCTGAGCATTTTGTTCTCAAAGTCACCCTTAAGGAGTTTCTTGATCTGAGCAACAGCGGATGGTGTCATATCGAAGGCTGGCTTCTTCTGTGCAAACGCGCGGAATGCTTGAGATAACATTGACACTTTTTTATTTGTCTACTTGATTGGTTGTGGAAATTTTGATTATAATACTATTAGTAACAATATATATTTGTGGACCCATCAATTTTGAGAGTGAATTCAAATTGTTCTCCCAAATAAAAAAGTGTCTTAAATTTTTCCCAATTATCTTATCACTATGAAAAAATAGAACCTTAACATATGTTAAAACGATTTTTATATACAATCATTCATAAAAATGATTTATGCAAAATTTCAAATGGAAAAAACATTAGTAATTTCTGTAAATAGGAAGTTTACAAGGTATACTAAATGTGGCGGCTCTGTGTGATAGTCATTAAGGCTATCTTACATATGGATAGACCTAGGATCAACATGATTGTTAACTGAACCTTCCATGTGATCATATATAGTATACTTCCAACATTTGTATCATTATATGTATCTTGTTATTACGTAGATTGCAAGCTGATGCATATAAATTTCGTAAAAGTAATTCGAATATAGGGTATTCTGTAAAAATACTAATGATTTAGATCAGTATTGATTACGAGATCTTATTAATTTTTGATAATTATGCCGTAATTGAAATTCTTGGTTTAAGATTTATGTATGATAAGCGTTTTATTTTGTTGAAGGAATTTTTTGAAGATAGTCTTGATAACTATCCATGATTTTGTAATATCCCAAGACGTTTCTGTCAGAAAAGCGTTGAATATAATTAAAAATATATTAAAAGGCCAAATTGATGCATCCAATAGCATTTGCTTTACTTGTTACACGCTCTAGTTACAATATTAAGAGATGAGAAAATTCCAAATTTTTTTCAAAATCTTAAAAATGATTTCCAAATCTTCATTTTCTCAAAATGTTTTTTTATTTTTGAATTTTTTTTGGAAATATTTTTAATAAAATTCGAATTTTCTGAATGATACTACATTAAATAACAATTTTAAATCGGTGATCAAAACAAGTAATTGATAAAAATTACAATTTACACTTTATTTCAGCATATATTCTTTAGATTTTATTTGATATTTTTATTAAAAGATTTTCAAATCAAATTTTGGCAATCAAATGCACTTTATTTAAATATAAGTATGAAAACACATTATAAATTCATAGTGGTCTATTATAAAACTACTGCTTATTTTTCAAATCTTCCGATATTCCATTGTTGAGGTTTATTTTGAATGTACACATCTATCATTCGTTAGTCCATCGATAAAGTATTGATATATCTTTCTCATTAAACTCCTTGTAAAGAATTATATTCGTTGATCTGTCAAAATAATCAATAAATTACTGTGAAACGTAATTGAATTGAAAGATGGAACCATTCCAAATTGTTGTTAAAGATCTTCCACCTGGAATGGATGCTACATTTGTGGCCAACTTCCTAGGCAGTGCAGGTCCTGTTTTAGAAGTTAATGTCAATAATTTAGAAGCGGTTGTAACGTTTGCTTCAAAAGAAGCAGCAGAAAACGCGATGAAACAGTTTAATTACTACAAATTTAACGGAAATCCGATCAGAATGATTAAAAACGATCCAGAAACACAAAATATAATTCAACAACAGAAAGGCATCATTATAATTCATGGTGTAGACCAAGATGTTGATATCTCAGAAGTCTACCAATTCTTTTCCCAAGTCGGAGAAATTGTTTCAATTCAAATGATGCCAACAGACTGGGGATCTTTTACTTTCGTAATACTTCAATACAGAAATCCAGCAGATTCTGAAGTTGCTCGTAGCAAATTGAACGGATATCTAGTCAATGGAAAACCAATTTCCATTGAAGTCTTTAATGCTCAAGCTAAGACTATAGGTGACATACAGATAGTTACACCATCTAAACCCGTTGTTCAAAATACAACTAAAAACATAAAAATCGATAAAACGGCAGAAGAAAAGAAATCTCAGCAAAATTCTTCAGATTCTACGCAATCGGTCGATCAACAGCAAGAACAGATAGATCTCGCCGCTTTAGCAGGTCAAATGCCTTTACCTTCTCCTGCATTACAAGATATTAAGAAACAAATCGATCAAGAAAACCAGCAACAGCATGAAAAAGCTGTCAAAGCATTACAAGCTCGCCAAAAGGTCGAACAGCCAAACTTCCAATACGAAAATATACCAAATCAGGAGCAAATGATGCCAATGGGTCAATATCCACCTTACGACTATATGTATTATGGATACCAGCAGCCAATGAATCCCTATTATCCACAACCGGGCATGTTTAATCAATACGAAATGCAAGGATATCCACAACAGATGCCATATCCAGGATTTACCGGCCAATCACCACCTAATCAACCATTCCAAGGATTTACAGGCCAATCTCCCCCAACCCAGCAATTTATGGGTCAATATCTTCCAGGATATAACGGACAACAGCCTTCAGAGCCTTACCCACCAGAAGAGAAGCCTAAACCACAGAAGGAGGAACCAAAGATGCCATCTCTGTATCCAACAATGCCTCTTACAGAAGAAACTGGAATTTTAATCCGAAATCTTCCAAAAGAGTACCAGGATACCGAATCTTTCAACAAATTAATAGCAGAACTTGGCCAATTCACAGGTTGCTCCATTCTTGAAGACGGCGAATACATTTTTGGCATTGCAAATTTTGTTGATGGCTCAACAGCTCAAACAGCCATCAGTATTCTTTCACAGCAATACCATCTTGAAGCCGGTCTCTCGAAGATGGCTTCCGAGTTCATTGCCAAACAAGGGCCGTCGAGAAGAAGGACTTTGTTTGTTGGCGGATTAGTTACAGATGTTACTGAAAAAGATTTACTCAATTTCTTCAAACAATTCGGTACAGTTGAGTCGTGCGGTATCAAGAAAGATAAAGATACAGGATTGTCTAAAGGAATGGGCTTTGTCTGCTTTAAATCTATAAAATCGGCTGAAAAATGCAAGAAATCGTCAGGAAAATTGGATTTAAAGGGAAAATGTCCATTCTTTACATACTTCAGAGGTCCGGCACCTAATCCATCGTCGATCCAGGAAATGGAAGAGATCAACAAAGATACAAATCACGATGAGAATAAGATGCCAACTCCAGATTCACTTGACTCAAAATTCATTCCAAATATGACAAACATTGATGAATTTGGAATGGAAGGAAAGTAATTGTTGATGTTTAATATAAAGATATATATGTGTTTGTGTGTGGTTTTCAATCTCATATTTTTTTTTTGAGTGGAAGTAGATAAATTTTTCAGAACCAGACGAGAAATATATGAAGGCGAGTTGCATCTAAATATCAACTCAATTTTTAATGCTCATTCAAATTTGAAATTTAGTTATTTAGTTATTTACATTTCAAATTTTAACAGACCAAAGTATGCAGGTACTATCATTATCCTAGCATAAGCGACTTCAACTCAAAAAGAATTATAGTAGTCTCGGGAACACGAAAGTAAGGTAGTCACAAAATCTAAGTAGAAGGGCTTTGAAATATTGAGGGGTTTTGAAATTTTGACTCTCAAAATTTACACTTCCTCACTCCTCGAATTCCGAGCCTTTCAATGAATTTCCTCTCACTACTCGAATAGTTTATATTGACTTTTGAACACCTTTATTGAGAACAAAAAAATAAATATATTAAGAATCGGATTGTCCAAATTGAAGGATATAATTTTTTTTCTTTAGCCTATAAATCAATGTATTATATTGCATTCATTGTCAAATCAGTAGTTACACATAATATTAGAATATAACACTCTTGCTGTCTACAGATACAAATTTTGATATGATTATTTTGTTTAAAGCTATTATGCTTATAGTGATCACTTATTTAACATGTTGCATAACGTATCTATATTACTATTATTATATTTTAAGCATCTTTACTCAATATAAAAATTTATTGGAAAAATTCCAACTTTTAATTAATCTAAGTTGCCATCTGTGATGTTTCCTATTCGGTTACAACTATTAAAGCTTTAATAAAAATTCCAATTCAAAATTTCAATATTTTTCAAATCGATCAATACTGTTACATATTAAGTTCTGTCAAAATGTAAGCTATTGAATTTTTTGAGAGGGAAATAATCGTCGAGGAAGTAAAAAGTGGCACTTTAGGAAATATTATTAGAAATATGATAATAAATATATTTGGAAAAATATGTTTTTTTTTCAAAAATTGAAATGTTCATAGAATATTTTGAAATATGTAGGGAATTGAATTCGGTAATATATGATAAACAGGATTTTTAAATTTCAAGGAAAAATAGCTTTTGTGAATACTTTTGAGAACTCTTCTCAAAGATCATGATTCAAATATATTAAGGAGCCAAAATATTAGAGATGAGTTCACAATCAAAATTTTACATTTTAATTATTTAGAAAAACGTATTAACCTCAATAAAAAAAATATCTCAAAGATTAATAGTTAATTTAGGGTTTCCTAGCTATCTAGAGAATTGTTCCTTATGATGTATATATTTATAATGTATGCATCATAAGGAACAATTCCTCCTTAAAACGAGAAAACTTGTTCGAAATTGTTTATCATTTTGAACAAGTTTTCTCGTTTTTAATAACAAACTAAAGGCTATGAGGCACTGATTATATATTAGTGCCTCATAGCCTTTAGTTCCCAGTAGATAGCTGGGAAACTTTCTCCAAATGATAAGTTATTTAGAGAAAGTTTCCCAGCTATCTAGAGGGAATTGTTCCTTATGATGTATATATTTATAATGTATGCATCATAAGGAACAATTCCCTCCTTAAAACGAGAAAACTTGTTCGAAATTGTTTATCATTTCGAACAAGTTTTCTCGTTTTTAATAACAAACTAAAGGCTATGAGGCACTGATTATATATTAGTGCCTCATAGCCTTTAGTTCCCAGTAGATAGCTGGGAAACTTTCTCCAAATGATAAGTTATTTAGAGAAAGTTTCCCAGCTATCTAGAGGGAATTGTTCCTTATGATGTATATATTTATAATGTATGCATCATAAGGAACAATTCCCTCGCTGAAGTGAGAAAACTTGTTCGCAATCATTTCGCATTGCGAACAAGTTTTCTCACTTTTAGTTCCCTGTAGAAAAGATCGAAATTTTATTCTGATTTTAACTGATCTATATTTCGCTTGCGTTATTTGAATCTTTTCTTTTGCATATGTCATTCCTTTCACTTTTCGAATTTCATTTGCCTGCATGCTCTCTCGTTTTGGTTGAAAATCAACTCAATCTTAAAATGAACTTCTTCATTCTTTACAATAAATTCAATTTTTTTCGAGATATATCTTTATCTACCCCTATGTGAGCTGCATATTCTTTCTCGCTAAATTCTTTTGATTCTTCAGAGCTAAAAATCAAGTTTAATAAAAATAATGTTTATTCATAATTTTGAAAACCAAATTCAAATTTGAATGAGAATTTTTGAAAAAAATATAGAATATTTCAATAGTTTGGAATCTCTTCAACTTCCCACTGCTTATTAAACATTTTTTCCAGAGCGGTTTATCATCCTTGGTCCATTTCTTAAATTTGTTGTAAACCTCTCTTGGAGTGTATGGTCGAACTCCAATTTTTGGATGAGCGCCATGTGGCATGTCATTGTATTTTTGCCTGAATTCTTCCAATTCCTGATTGATGCTCTCAAATTCTGAAGACTTTGGAGCATTTTTGTCCAGTGATGGCCAGAGGCGTTCAATTTTGCCATTTTGACGTGGCATGTATGGAGCTGATTTTCTGATTTGAATGTCATAAGTACTCAAAAATTTTGTGAACTCTCCCTCATTTTCTTTACCGTTATCTGACCAGAAACAGAAAGGTGCTCCATATTTTTGAACTGTTGCAATTGCCACTTTTGAAGTTTCTGTTGAACTTTTGTTACGAAGCAATTTCAATGCTAACAAATAACGACTTTTGTCATCAATTATTCCATAAACCGGTAAAGTTTCTGGTTCTTTCAAAAAATGAATATCCACATGCCAGATTGTATTTGGAAGAATTGCTTCATAATCCACATAATATGCTTTTGGATTACTTTTATCTTTTTCTTTGTAAATTCCCAGAAATTTTGCTGCCTTAATAACTGCATTGTAACTGATTTGAAATTGTTTTGGATTCATATTGAGAGTCCAATACAATTTTTGAACCCCACATTTGTAATTTTCATAAGAATTCTGAACCTTCAAAATTAATTCTGGAGTTAATTCCTCTTGTGGAGGACCACTTTTAATTTTTGGTGTACCACCGATTTCTTTGAATGCTTTTTTGAGAGTATTTCTTGAAATTTGTTTGAAAATTGTAACATTTTGATAAGAATATGGAACTTTTTTCAAAACTGTTGCGTATGTTAACTCACCATAAGGATGTCAATTCGGAAAATTGTTTTCATTTTAGGAGAATATAATTTTCCTTTTCGAAAATTTAAAAAGTGAGACGCGCAGGATTCGAACTTTTTTAAAAGTTGATTTAAATATATTCTAGTGTGGATTCTAAGGATAATATCATATTTAAAATAAGAATATACTAGTTTAGGTGGTATAATTTTTTTCGATAAATTTGAGAGCATGTACGTTTAGGACATCAAAAGTGTCAATTCGCTCAGCGAAAGCTGAGCTAGCTTCGTTCTCGAAAGAATAGGGAAGGAGTGAAAGAGAGTGATACAGATGTTGACACATTCATATCATTTCAACAAATTTTGATCAAATTGAAATGCAATGAAATTCAATTCACTTCATATCCTTCAGTCAGTACATTGACATCCTTCTACATCACAATGATAACTCGTGCATCAATAGTTCTACAACTAACTCAGAAAAAACAAGATTTTTCCTTCCAGCTTACAGCTTTTAAAAAGTTTCGATGATAAAAATCACTCTACTCTTGTTTATCGATATGTTGTGATAGTAGGTAAACGTATTCTTATCGATATTAATAAAAATATTTTTACGAAAATCTGAACCAATTACAGAGTTATTCATAAAGTTTATGATAACTGTAATTACTTCATCTTTGTTTTATATTTGAATAAACAATTTAATTTAATTTGCATAATTTTTTTAGTTGAAAGACAGGAAACTTAGTTGAGTTTGTATTATTTTTATCGTTCAATTCATTGTATGTGTGAGTGATCCAGATATTTAAGATATTTAGAAAAAATTATTAATTTGATTAACAAATTTTAATCAAAATAGCAAAAATCTATTTGATAGCTGTAAGCAAATAATAATTTCTATTTCAATCAAAATCACTTATTTTCATCTAAACGTATAAAATTGTCAATTTTATGAGAATAAATTGAAAATCTCATGAAATATAAAGGAGAGTAATATTTTTCAATTTTCTTTTTTTCTTTCTCTCAAATATTTTCTATTGGGAATTTTCTTGTTATCAAAAAATAATTTTAATATTTGTTTATTTCATTACATACAATAAAATTTTAAAAACTCTATTTCTTCACAAGAAAATTTTTTTCCTTCATATGAAGAAACATTTTGTTCTCCATTTGATACTGAGTCTAAATCTCGATTTTTGAATTTTCTTCTTTCCAAATTTCTTTTTTCCAAATTAGAAGTTTAATTCAAAATTTCAATAGTTTATATATTTTCTCAAACCGTCTCAGATTTTCTCATTTTTTAGGTATTTTCTCTCAAAATATACAAAAATAGTAATATCAAGACATGTGTCTAATATACTTTAAAACCATCGTGACAAAATTCAAAAACGAAGAGTTCTTCTCTCCAAATTTTTTTTCAAAATCAAAAAAATGAGATAAAAAAGTTCGTTTGGAAAATTCATTTTTAGCATTTTAGGAATTTTCTCACTTTTCTTCCAAATTGACATCATTATAGGGTTGTTAGATTCCCGACGATAGGTGTCTTGGAAGATTTGCCTGGTGTCATCATAGTGTCTTTAAATCAAAAATTTTATTTTGGAGTTAGTTTTATTGATTTTTCAATAAAAAACATTTCTAAAACAAGAAAATAAAACGATAAAATATTTATATTTTATATAAGGATCTTATATATTTAAAATAAATATCATTTTATTTTTTTCATTGGTGTCTGTCAAACCATAATACACTATTCAAAAATTCAATGTGTCTTGCGGTTTGAAAAGACACCTTCAAATTGAACGATAGCACAGACACTATTGAATTTTACCCATTGTATTTAGTTTTTACCCTTTTTATTTTTAAGAATTAATGACTGAAACAGCCGTTTTGCTATGACCTCAATCACTTTTATTTATTATTTTAAATATTATTTAATTTTATTATTTGAATAGGCCAACTTATATTTGAGAAGCTCAATTTGAGACCACTTAATACATTGAAATATCATAAATATTGAAATATTAAAAAGTGTATTTCAAAATATTGAAATTATAAAAATTTATAATACTGAAATTGAGACAAATTAATAAATTCAATGTGTTTTTTTTGTGAAATAACTCTCAAATATTATTTTTTTGTTTATTTAATGATGAATAAATATGATTGCTTTAGTCAATCATAAAAACTAATTTAAGTTTAAAATAATGAAAGGATAATTTGATCTTTTTTAAAATACAATTATTTTTGATGATTTGCAAGAATCTTTGAAAAGAATATAATATAGGTTCTATTTTTATAAAATTTATCCAAATCATGTATTACATAAATTACGATTAAAACGATGAAAGAACCAAAAAGTGTGTTTTGTGTTTTGTTGTTGCGTGTTGGATGCGGGATCCTGTTATTTCAGAAATCGACAAAAAATTTGGAAATTTAATTTCCGAAATCGAAATTATATTAATGTTTTTAATATTCTTATATCAAAAGGATTAAAGTTCATTAAGAGAAAAACAACTCTTCTTCTTCAATCTATTGGCGCATTTATTTCTACACGCCAATAAGGAAGGGAAAATTATAAGACACAGTAGTATATGAGTGCGGGTTTAGTGACTTTTTTTGTTTCATCTATATATAGACGATGCATTAAAATATATTTATTTATAAATCATTAAAAAAATTAACATTAATTTTAAAATAATTTATTTTTTTATCTTTTATAAAAGAAGCTATATATAGATGATGTCAGATATTCCGCGATTAATTAAACATTGTTTAAATCCTGAATGGGTTAAACTTCAATTTAAAAATGAAGATTGTGAATTATTAAATGAATATGAAAGCCAAAATAAGCTAATGAGGTATAAATATAATGATAAAGAATATTTAATTTCATGGAATCAATGGAGTCATAATCAAAGACCTCATAAACGAGAAGAAGAAATTGAAAATAATGAAATGGAAATCATTGATGACATTAAAGAGGATGGAATTCCTAAATTTGTAGAAAAACCTTTAGAACTAAGTTAGGAGCATATAAACGTAGAGTATTAAATCCTGAATATCTTAAACATCAATTTAAAAAGGAAGACTGTGAATTATTAAACGTTAATGAATATGAAAATGCTAAATCAAAACTGAGATATAAATATATTGGAAGTGATGAAAGGTGTAAAGATAAAGATAAAGTTTATTCAGTTTCATATAATAACTGGCACACGTTGGGGATAAGAAAACATTTAGGAGATTATGGTAAAAGTTCCGAATTCTTCAAATCTAGTATGTATGAGAGAGTAAAAGAAATCAGATATAATTATCATTCATGAATGAAAAATAAACTTTAAAAATTCATGTCTTACATTTTTTGAATAATTTATTTTTTAATTCGTAAGAAAATGAGTGGATCAAGATTCGTAACCGTCAATCAATTAATGGATGTTCTTTCACCAATTCTTGAAAATGTTAAACAAGTAGATGTTTATTTCGATGATTATGTAGAAAGTATATATTATAAAGGTAAGTTTAATATTAAACCTATTGCTTTTGCATTTGATAATAAATTAATTGAAAATGCAAAAATTTGGGAATTAATTCCAGATATTTGAATTTATAACAAATATTAATGATAAATGGTTTAAACGAATTCCAACCACAAAAGTTCTTTGTAAATTAATGATCAAAACTGAGGAAAAAGAATTTAACGGGTTTAAATATCATCCAAATAAAGTTTCAGAACTAGAAAATGAAAAAACTTCAGAAAAAATTAAACGATAGACTTTCAAATGATCGTATTGAAAAAATAAATAAACTAGCAGAAGTTGCATTTAATAATGAAATATTTGATGAATATAACCTTGAACTCAGTGATGGACTTTAAGTCCTGGGCACTTTGTGCCTTGAGCTTTAAGGACCCGGGCTCAACGAGTCATGATTTATGAAATCAATAATTTGATTTATTCGCTCTTCAATAATTTCTATTCTTTTTGTTAAATCATCAATTTCATTAATGAGGTGATTCTTGATTGAGGAATAGATTTTAAACTAACAACACCTTTTATTTTTGAAATTTTGAATCCATGACCCTCCGGGTCTTGGACTCTGTCCTCAACTTTAAACATTTTATTCAATTTACATGTTGTCAATTCTTCAAATAATTTTTTATTATTAGCATAATAGTCATTAAATTCATCAACAGATGAAAAAATTTTTATTTCAGTAATTGGTTTAACAACGTTTATTTTTTGTTGAACATTTTCACTTTCATTTATTTCTTCCTCCTCTGTTTCATTTATTTTTAAAATCGGTTTCATTTATCATTAAATAAAAAATTAGAATATAAGTGATGAAATATATTTTTTAATTAATATTAAATCAGAGATGGCGGCAGGATTCTTTAAAAAATTATGGGAAGGAATTAAGAAAGCTGCAAGTTGGGTTCATCAAAAGATTATTAAACCCGTTGCAAACTTTTTGGCACCAGTAGCGAAAACGGCAGGAACTATCATAGGAGGAGTATTAGGTGCTAAAGCAGGTAATCCGGCGATGGGAGCACAAGCAGGTAACGCAGTTGGTGGAATTGCTGAAGGAATACTTAATAAAATAGGGGTAGATAGTGGAAAAATAAATAAATATTATTTTTATCTTAGTATCGGTTGTAGTCGACGATAAACCTTATCTCCTTTATTTAATACTTCCCTTACCGGAACATTAGGTGCTATTTGTTCAGCAACGTCACTAATTGCTCTTTATTCTTAAATATCAATTTGCTCCTTTCTTAATCCCTTCCCAAACTTTATGCGCTCCTCTTTTTACTTTATCCCACAGTTTCTTAAAGAATCCTGCAGCCATAGTTGATTATTTCATTAAAATTAAAAATTCATTTTCATCTTTTAATTTTGATTTTTTATTTAATAATAAATGACGACTAACTATTTAGTGCCAAACACTAAACCGATTAATGGAAATGTATTTCATTCATTCGAAAAGATAAATGAAATATTCGCAAAGAATGATGGAAGAAGATATTATAGAGAACTTGAAAGTTCATGCTATGACTCTGATGCTCCATATTTTGATGATAAACAAACTCATTTAAGAATTACAAATCCGGCTCATGATGTGAACCAATTAGGTGACACATATATTAAACGCAAAGTTAAAGCAACTCTAGTTTCAAATAAAGCTTTCACATGTGATGCCACTTTTAAATGCATGCGTTTATTCGTTGGTTATAAATCATCAAATCAAAGCTTTAAGCAATTAGAAGTAGAAACCGAAAGAGGTGATGCTGGTTATCTTCAGATGGATTGCGCCCGTGAATCTTTCGCATTTGCAACATATAAACCAAAATCAGAAAGGAAAGTTAAAAAGTTTGTTCATTCGTTATATAATAATGTTCAAAAATATGATAACTCAGTATGTGGTAAATATATTGACCCTTCAGAAGTTTTCAAGAAAGCAAATGAAGAAGTTGATGTCACTTTTGATATGATTATTCCGGTAAATGATTTGTTAGCATTTCAGGCGTTCGATGATTATCCTAAATCATTTGTGTGAAATCATTCTTAAATATTATGTTTTCAGGGATACTTTAGTATTTTGTCAGGTTGACCCGTTAAGAGTTGCTGATTTACAAAATTACGTTTATGAAAAGATAACTGATGAAAATTATGAAAAGATTATGAATCATGTTTATAAATATGATCGCAAATTCCAACAAATCGGACTTCCTGCCAAATTAATTACAAGCTTAGCCACTACATCTGCTGACGCAACAGTTGAAGACGTTATTATTTCATGCACAAAGATGGAAGTTTTAGAGGATAAATGCATTACACCAGGATACGGTTTAATTGAAGAATCAGTTAAAGCAATACCACGTTTATTTAGTAAGGAAGATCCATTCATGATTCCAGCTCAACATATTGACGTTCGTTCACTAAATGAGGTTGCATCACTCCTGAAGGTATAGCTCAGATTTCTCATACGCTCTTCATAATGTTACAGATGTTGTGTTAACATTTCCGAAGAATGCAATGCAAAGAACGGTTTTAGAAAATCCAATGCTTCGAGGTCTTCAGGTCACTATAGATTCCAGAAACTTCCCCGATCAAGCGATGACCACAGTGGGTGACATATTCTTTACACGTATGCTTCAAGCTTCTGATTTAGATGGAGTGAATGAATGCACAGAAGAATACGAGGACTCATTAACTAGACCACTGAATGATGATGATGGCACACCATTAGCTAGAACATGGAAAGACCAAACTTCATTCTTATGCACTATTCCAGTTCAACGTGATGGAGCGGGTATATTCTTTGATGGATTAGAAACTTTCAACTCACAAGTTACAGTACAAGTGAAAGCTTATCCAATCATTCAGGGTGAAAATGACACTTACTGTTCAAAAGTGACAAATCCTCCTCAGGTTTGGTTTACTAGGACTACATATTGGACATGGACACCGGATGAAGGTTTGAAATATCATCCAACAGGTACACCACCGCAGTATAGAAGTTCATATGATGAAATATTGATGAATAGAAATGTTTAAAATTATAAATTTATTTTTGATTAAATGGATTTAAATTCATCCACCCCTTATGAAGAATTAGCAGGAGTATATAATACATACGTAGATGATATGATTAATGAAGCATTGAGTGATAATAGAAATGCTCTATCTAAGGAAAAATTAATGAAAATTCCATATTCTGAATGTTACTTAAATTCAATCACTGCAGCAATTGGTAAACAAAATAAAGGTAAAACATTAACGATATTAAAACAAATTATCATTATTGCTAACACTTCACCCTATTCACATGTGTTAATTTATATCAACCGTTCAGGTTCACCTTCAGATGATACATTTGAATCTTTAAAGCATTTAATCAAAATTCCAATTATTTATTTATCACAAGAAGAAGCAGAAGATTATTTAAAAAACTTTGTAATGTATAAAGAATTATATAATACAATCAAGAAGCAAGGATTAGAGGATAAAATTATTGATAAACAACGGGATGAATTATTTGAAACACTTTCTATTTCAAATTTTGATAGAGAATTTTTGCATTCACTCATTTTTCTAGATGATGCGGTGAAATCAAAACTAATAACTAATGAGAAATCATATTTTAATCAATTATTAACTCAATGTCGACACATTCAGTGTTCATTCTTCATGGCTGTTCAATACTTTAAAGCATTAAGCACAAACATTAAATCAAACCTGTCCACCCTTTTCATTTTCAGTGGTTTTAGTCGTCAACAGTTGAACGTTATGCTTTATCAAGTGAATTTACCAATGAGCATTAATGAACTTTACACACAATATCAACAATTAGGAGAACATGGAAAAATAATAGTTGATTTAAATAAAGGTTCCATTAAATTCGAATAACTTTTTATAATTAATTTTTATTTTTTATTTATAATTAAACATGACAGAAATTGCAAATCTTCTACAGGTTCCATTAAAACAAGGAACAAACAAAAAGGGTGCATATAATAGAACTATGAAAGTTCCAGACGGAATGAAAGAATTAGTCCACATTGTTGCCGGTCTTCAAAAGGATGTTAAACAAATGAGAAACGTTTTAACATTACCAGAAGCTCAAGCATATGCCAAACGTCACGGACCAAATTGGGAAGCACACGAAGCAGACATTACGGGTCCAAATGGAAAACCTGATGGAATAAATGAAGTTTTCGTTACTGATGGTCAAGGAAATATTAAAGTCATAAATGGGTATAAATTAACAATGACGGATTATCCTAAACGTAAAGCATATAATGAACATTATCCTATGCAATTTGATGAAAATGGAAAAGCTGTTAAACAATACATTGGAGAAGGTGAAAATGGTCCAATTAATTCATACCGTCATAATCCATATTCTTACTTCAATGAAGAATTAAATGCTATTGAAGAGGGACCGGATGGATTACCACGATATTCTAACCAGTTTGATGGTCAATATGCAAATTTAAGACCTGAAATTCCAGCTAAGAAATTCTTTAAAGTTGCTTTATTCGATCCAGTTTTCGCAAATGTTAAAGATGAACTTAAACAGCAATTCCAACCAATTATAGTAGCAAGAATTGCATCAGGTGCTTTATCTCAAGCATTCAAAGATTTAATTAAGAAACCATTATATCAGCAACGAGGTTTAACTTATGATTTAGTTAAGGAATCAGATAAAAGAAAATTTGAGAAATCAGATGATTATAAGAATGCAATTAATGAATATATTCGGTCTATTAATTTCGATGAAAATGCTAAAAATCAACTTCATGAACAAATACAGGAAATAATAGATTCAAAAGTTCCAGCAAAATAAAAGTTTAAATATATTTTTTTATTCGAATATAAATGAGAAGACGTTTCACTAGTCAAAAGAACACTAACGCAAAAGCAGAGATTACGGTTGGTTATAACGTAAATGATGATAAATCACGAATTATTCAAAATGTTAAAGTTAATGTTAGTCCTGAATTAACAAGGTCAGCAACTCAACCAAATTTATTAACTCGTGACTTACCGAAGAATGAGGAGAATGAAGAAAAATGAGAATGGAGACCCAATCATTTTATCTGAACCTGGTAAAGAACCTGTTGAAATTCCCACTTATCCAACATACCCCCACCTCTTTCATCAAACATCGAGAACCCAGGAATCTACGATTACAGTCGCAATGCGCCATATAAAATAGACATTAATTCTGAATTAATGAAAATTTACCGTGATATCATAACTGATAATTATGATTCAATAATAAATTTAATTGACCAATCCGGTTTAATTATTTTACCTTATGAATCATTAATTCACATTATCGCCATTCTTTGTGATGTTCAAGATTCAGACGTGAAGATTCAATTTTTCATAGATGATGAGGTTTCATGCTGCGGAACAGTTGCAAAAATAAATCCTATAAAGGATATTAGCACAATTAAGATATCAAAGAACGGAACAACAACTGAACTTCATTTAACATATAATGATATTTATAATAAAATAGTTGATGAATATAAAATATCACTTGAAAAATTCTTTGTTAAGGCTATTTAATATTCAAGCATTAACATTATCGAATAATAATCCTTTGAATCATAATCGATAATAATTGACCTTTCACCAGTTTCTATCGTTTGTTTTATTTCTTTTTGTTCCCCACTATCCGGATCGGTCATTGTAATTGTTTTTGTTATAGTATCAGCTTTATCTTTAACTTCAATCTTTTTTCCATCGGGATATTTAAACCAAAATTCCAAAAATTCGATATTGTCAATCTGTTCATATTTTAATCTATCAATTACATTTTTAATACCATCTGAAAATCTTATGAAATGGTCATTATATGGGTTTGATTGAACTAAATTTGAATGAAGTGAAATATAACCTGATGATGAATATGACATCGACTCATATTTTCTGAAAACACTAAAATTTATAACATGAATGAATTTCTTATTCGTTGAATTTATGAATTCTTGAGGTAATCTTATTCTAGTTTTATTTATCACTGGAAAATAACGCTTTACCATATTTTTAATCGTAATAAAAAAATGTCAATTATCAATATTATTTCGAATAATAACTGTGAATTAAATTTAACAGTTAGCGGAATTTATAATGTTACTCTCGTTTCTGTGAGTGGTAAATTTAATCCCATTCTTTTAGACCCTTCAGATTATATATCATTTATTAAAGATGACCATGAGCCGCATAGCGGCGGGGTCGTAGACCTAAAAACGTATGATATGTATATAAATAATGTGATAACGAAATGGGATATTAACATGATTTTAAGTTATTTAAATGAATCATTTATCGTATGGTATGAAGAAAATTTTAAATCAAAACCTGATAAACTTTTTGAACTTGATGAAATAAATAACCTTATTAAATTTCCGCTGAAAATTAAATTTTGTACTCCTCGTCTTCGTTCATTGTTGGGGATATTAAATTTTGAAAAAGATGTTGGGGATGTTTTGTATTCTGACACTGGTTCTAATTTCATTTTAATCAAATGTGATAAAGTTAATACCCCAATGAGATTTTCACATCAAACATTAGACCCTAACTCTTACCCATCAATACAAAACATTTTATCCATCAACTTAAACATATTTTCTTTATCATATCCGTTTCAATTATCCGGGAATTCATTTATTCTTCATTCAAAAGATTTATCAAATATTAAATTTAGAATAACTGACCTATTTGATTGTGATTTAGAATTTATGAATGAAATATTATGGCAATTTCAAATAGAAAAAATAGCTGATGAGATAACAGATTAAATATTTATTTTTAAATCGTAATAAATGATTAAACAACAGCAACCACAGACCATTACATACGCCATATATGCATATAATTCAAAGACGGCAGAACAAACGCAAATGTTGAAATATGGAGATTTGGAGATAGTATTGAAAAATGACCATTTCGAATTCGTTTGCAAAGGTGGTGCAGTGATATCAAATATAAAAGAAATTTTATTTATGAATTCAAAAATTAAAGGAATAACGGATGATATAACATCAATTCCACCAGAAGAACAAAGATATTACGCATTAAATGCATTTCCTAAAGTTTTGAAGATTGGAAGATTTAATTTAAATGAGGAATTCATAAAGGTTTCCTAAATGACATAATGAAGAAAGCAGATAAGGAATATGTTAACGATGAGTTAGCAAAGAAAGCAGATAAGGAATATGTTAACGATGAGTTAGCAAAGAAAGCAGATAAAACTTATGTTAACGATGAGTTAGCAAAGAAGCAGATAATTTGTTAACGATGAGTTAGCAAAGAAGGCAGATAAGGAATATGTTAACGATGAGTTAGCAAAGAAGGCAGATAAGGAATATGTTAATGAAAAAGATAATGAAATTATAGAAAGGGTTGAATGGTATCATGAACGGACATCGAAGATTCTTAAAACTAAAGCTGATACAGGATGGGTTTCAGAATGTTTAGACCTTAAAGCAGATATATCATTTGTTAACGATGAGTTAGGGAAGAAAGCAGATAAGGAATATGTTAACGATGAGTTAGCAAAGAAGGAGATAAGGAATATGTTAACGATGAGTTAGCAAAGAAGGCAGATAAGGAATATGTTAACGATGAGTTAGCAAAGAAAGCAGATATATCATTTGTTAACGAAATATACCAAAGTTTAGTTGGAACAAAAATATTGAAACTATTGTTGGCGACTTTTCTGTCAATGAAGAAAACAAATATTTTAGATGGGAGTTTGTACAGTCCTTAAGAAATGGTATACGGTATAAACTCATTCCGAAAAATAACAATGAAATGTATGTAGGCTATATAAAGAATAATGGACACAAGTTAAAGTTCCATTAGACAACAACTGCTACTTAAACTTATATGGAGACGAACAAAAGAAATATTTAAGAGTTTATGAAATGACGGATATGACATTGTCTAACGTAGCTCCAGCACCGTATTATTATGACTATGGTGTTGACGCACATGTAGACCCAAAAAAGCAAACATTATATTTAGATTATTATAGATATAAAAGATATAATGCAATAGAAAAACGAGAATAGTATACTATTATGAAGATGACAAAAATAAATATTATAGTCAAGATTTTACATACCCTGAAAACATAAGATTATATTATAAAAATATTCTGACACAAACCAGAAGAAACCGAAATAGTTACACTATATTTTAAGTTCAAAAGAGACAATCCTATAATATCTCATATGTTTGATTTAATGAACCCAGTAGGTTCTATTTATACATCTATGGATGTGAAGAGGTCCTCAAGCAATGTTTGGTGTTGGTGCATGGGAACAAATAGTCGACAGGTTTTTGTATTGTGCAACTCTTCAAAGGAAACAGGGGGAAGTAAAACAATTACGGGTGAAAATTTACCTGCACACAGTCACTACATAGATTTAAGCACATCTCAAGCAGGTTGGCATAAGCATAGATATTGGGATTGGTCAGGAATGACAAAAGGTAAAGGATATGATGTTAAAGATGATGTTAAATTTGCCATAAATTGTTACTGGAGTGACACTCAGGGAGAAGGAAAATACACATCGCGTTTCAGGATATACACAAACAACGGGACAAAGTAAAGATTACATGCACATTTATGACTGTATTCGCATGGTATAGAGTTCAATGAACGCTCAATGTTTGTGAAACAACTTTAGGAGCTCCAAAAGAGCAAACAGCATAATTTAAATTTTTATTTTAGTATAAATGAAGATTCTACCATATGGTGTTATTGGAAGAGATAAAGATGGAAACCCAATATTTGATCCAAAGTTAAAATTAAAGTTACTGACAAGACAACAACTTGAAAAGTTGCTGAAACCAAAACAGAATGAAAAATGAGAAAATGAGAAAATGAGAAAGAAAAAAATTTAAATTATGCAATTTTATTTTTATCATAAATGACCAAATTAATTAAGCCAACTATTTCTAAATTAATGATACCAATGAAATCATTTCATGGAGTACTTATCCCAGGTTCTTCACAATTAGCCGGGGCAAGTGTTGTGACTCAAGGTGGAACATTAGCGAATCCATTCAAATTATTAACTAAAGATGAACTTAATAAAATGATGATAAAATAACTGATAACAAAATTTTATTTCACTACTACCATAAAAACAGGTGAAAAAACAGGTGATATCACCTCTTCACCTAAATTATATTTTAGGTCAAAGCTTCCACGAGAGAAAAGATTCCTCATTCGCTAAGGATTCCAAAAATGAAAAAATCATTGATTTCGGCTGAGAAAAAACAGCAAAACCCTTCTTCACGGGAACAAGAAATAAAGAAGAAATAAAAAGAATAAAGTAAATTTTTTATTTATTCCCGTGGAAGATAGAGCACTTTTATGATACTTTTTATTCACGACAAACAAGACAAATAAAGAAAATAAGAAATACGGCGCTGTCGCGGTTCGAACCACAGACCTTGACCCTCCATAACACCACCTTAGACCACTGTGCTACGTAGCCTGTCGACATAAGATTTTATAAATTGCATATTTGACGTAAATTTATTTCCCAGTTATTCAAAAATAATTAATTATTGAATAACCTAAAAACATTCACGATAAAATAAGTGATAACAAATTTTTATTTTTATCATAAATGAATACCCCACAAGCTCAAATTTACCACGAATCATAACAAGGGAGGAAATGATAAAAATGATGCAAGAACATGTTAAAAATAACAAACCACTAAAATTGAGAAATGTGGTTATGCGGTAATGATGGAAAGAGAGATGTTGTCGAAGAGGAATAAAAATTAAATTTGGATAGAGTTTAAAATTCATCTTTATTAAATTCATCTCTTCCAATCAATTTATTTATTTATTAATTCTTTTTATTTTTGCTTCACTCAGTTTAAGGATTGAACGATAAGTTTCTAATTTTTCGATTATTTCTTTCCCTCTCTTTATCGTTTTCAACCCACCACATTGTGGCTTCTTTTTGTAATAACATATTTTTTGATTTAATTCTGTTTAGTTTTCTTTTTATATTCATCGTCTGGACTCTTGACTGCTTCGTTGTTACTACATTTCTTACGAAATAAAAAAAATAAATATTATTTAAATATAATGGAGTAATAAAATAAATCGGAATTTCTATTAATTTATTGTCAACTTCAACTAATGCATTGCCGTTAATATATCTAACAAATTCAGCTATTGTGTCAAATCTTCGTCTTCTTTTTGTCATTGATTTATCAGTTTTTCCATAATCGAGATGAATCAAAACTTTATCCCCTTGTTTAAAATTCATGAGCCCCGAATTAATTTGTTCACGTTTAACATCATTCAACCTTTCATTTGCTTTCTAATATATTCCCATTCTTTTTGAAATATCATTTTTCATTTCCACCGGTTTCATGTTTATTGTTCTATGCCATGTATTATTGTAATAATACTAACTGCTGTATGATGGAGTCATGATTTCATCCAGTATATCTGACCATTAACCCCTAACGCATCTCTAAGAGTTCTCATTACCGCATCAACTATTTTATTATGAAACGTATATGGAGAGGATGAAAGTAAAAATTAATTTGTGGGAAATAATGAGCCATAGCTGCTGAATCCTTTATCACCATCACCCTTATATTATCTACTCTTTCATGATCTAGTAAGTATTGAATAGCTCTTTTGTTTCCTGTTCTGTTTTCCCTTTCACGGAATGCAATATAAATATGGTGTTAATGTTAATGGCAAATAATAAGTAACGTTTCCTCTTGAATATTCTAAATGATCGATTTGTATGAATATGGATATGGTGCAAATGAAGGGCGACTAAATTTTTCCTTTAACGGTTGAATTTTTGGGTCAGTTGGTTTATTTAATATTTTGAATCCTTTTTAAATCTTTTTGCTTCTTTAATGTTTGAAATGGATATAATAAAGTGAATGATGAAGGATTAACTGAAGGAGGAGGTACTGTCGTTGGAGGGTTTGGTGTTGCAGGTGGTTTAATTTTATCTGCTTTGATTTTGGATTTCATTCCTTCATTATTCTGGATGTATTCTATTCATTTGTTTTAAATATGCTGTATATTAAAGGTTTGATATACTTTCCCGCTTCGAGTTTATGTTGAAGGATGAATTCCAAAAGTTGATCTTCATTTAAAAGTCGGGCTGAATATGGTTTTAACTAATGAATCATAAATTAAAGCTTGTGCTTCATTTATGGTCTGAAGGACCTGGCGTTTTGCACTTTGTTTTTGTTCTTTGTTTTTGCGGCTCAGGATTATATAATTTATATAATTTATATAATTCATCAATATCTTCTTCTGTTAATACTTTATTTTTGAAATCTTTCATTGTTTAAGTTGTGATTTACTTTTTCCCTTTGAATATTCATTATTTTTAATTTTGTCTTTAATTTTAGAAATTATTTTATCATGATATTTCAAAACTTCATTTTTATAATACGAATATAATAATCCATATCATCACCCGTTATTTGTTATCATGTTTTTTGGAGATATGATTTTAATTCATAATAATTAAGAAATTTTGATTAAGTACTAATCATCAATTAAATTTTTTAAATCTACGCTATTCATTTATATAAAAATAAATAAGTTGTTTTAAGGGTGCCCGCCTCTTTGAATCATAGTATCAAAAAATTATTTACGGTTCCTTTTGTCTCTTCTGTGGCATTTTATTAAATAAATGGCATACAACATCCATTTTCACAATACAGCCTTAGTGTGTGCTCCTGTTAATGCAGTCTTACCGATTGTTAAGCGAGTCATTGACCCGTTTTTAAGTTGTAAATTAATATTCTGACCATCAAATATCACTTTATCATTTATTATATCCAAATAATTTTTAGGTGTTAATTGTTTATTTTGTCGTAAACTAACTCCTTTCATTTTTTGTGCAATCTTTTTAAAATCACTTCCATCAATTGAACCGTTGAATGAAGTATAACACTTAGGACATAAAGCAACCATGTTATCACCTTGTTTCTCAATTGCTAAACCCAATAACTTCTTCTCATGTGCTTTTTCTTCAGCTTTATTCTTTAATTTAGGTTTAAATTTCTCATTAAAACAGAAGAAATCAAAAGGTGCGAATTTGTAAATGTTTTTATCATAAAATTTTTTATCGGTTACAATTGCTTGAAATGCTTGAGTGTTAGGAAGATTTGGGTCGCCAGCGATTGCCCAATAAGATGAATCAGTATCACCTTCAATGAAATGAAAACGATTAACATCCATGCATTTATACATAAAATCATAAATGAAAACCAAATACCAGTATTTTGCGTTATCTAAAGTGAAGAATGCCTCTTGTAAACATGTATCACATCTATAAAATCTATCTTTAAGCATCACTTGATACGTATCCTCTCCTATTTCTCTTATGTTTTTAAACTTATTTGACATACATGCAACGCGTGCCTTCTGTGCATTCATTATTTTAGTCTTTGCGTAATTTTGTGTATTCATTGCATCGTAACCATATGATCCATTAAGTGAAATCTTGCAAAATAAACTTTTTCCTTTATTTCCTTCTAATTCAGCCTTTTGTCTTTCGTTCATAAATTCATTCGCAAATTCATTAAAACAAGTATTTTTCGTAAATGTTAAAATTGATTGAATGTCATCAATGATAAAATGAAATCTGTCTATTAGATACCAAAGATAATAAGAAGAAAATGGTTGATATTGGTTGTGTGTTGATGCTAACTGAGTTAATTTCCTCTGTTTCTGGTCAACTGGTAGATTGTTTGATTTCATGTAATTATACATAAAACCACCAATTGTTTTTTCATCTGTGATAATATCAAAGTTTCTTATTATTGGTAAAAAGTTTATGTAATCATTAATGTATTTTTCATCAATGTGACCCTTTACTTCAGCCACGAATAAAGTATTTTTCTTCTTAATTATTCCCAGTGCTTTTGCTTTCTTTGTTGCTGTATCACAAATGATAACACCATTCAATCTTCCCGGCATATACATTTTATGGTCAGTATATTGAATGAAATCATGAGGATTAGATGAAAATGATGAAGGATATAATGAATTAAAGTCAACACCAACGAAATGAGTCATAATGTTGGAAGTGTCCTCATTTGATACAGTTTTAGTTTCTGGATTATATGAAAGTTTATTAATGTGCGTGATTCCTTTAAGATTTACTCTATGTTGAACATTTGATAAACCACCAGTAATTCCATTACGGAGGATGTGATAAGCTTCAACTGAATCTAGAGTCATTGGTAAATTATTTTTTAATGTATAATTTCTTAAATTGATTCTTAAACGTTGAACATCTTCATCTTTATTTGATTTTACGACATTGCAATAACAACACATTAACTGACAATTTTCTTTGGTATGTGGTTTTTCATTATCGATTCTATCTAATGTTGGTTTATTAGCATATGTAAACGCTTTACCACACATTTTGCATTTAGATGAAAGGATTAAATCGTGATAGTATTGATAGTCATCCATTGAAACATTGTTTTTAGTATCCCTTTCTGCTTTTTCATCTTGTTTCTTATATGAATCAATTTTATATTTCCAATACTTTTTGTTAATTCAAAACTTGATTCCACATTTTCTTCTTCTGGATATGTTTCGTTAGGATTGAAGTTCTTATATGCTAACGCGTAACGAATCATTGATGCATTCGATGATAAAGAAAGATTATGAAGCATGTCAATTTTATAAACAAATGTTTCTTCAATAATTTTATCAATTGGGTCAATCATAATTTCAACGTCTTTATTGCAATAATGAATAAAATATTCTAATCTATTCTCAAAATTTTTAGCATCATTGAGATATATTTGATAATCTGAATCGGATATTGTTTCTTGAGTTAATGCTGAATAAAATGAATCTTGAGTGAATGGTTCCACTTTATATAATTCATCTTCGTAATTCTCCCATGTGATGAATTGATAAGGGAAAAAGGATTTAACACGTGATTTATTGTTTCCGAAATCTTGAGTGAATTGGTCTAATGTCCCACCCGCTATATAATTTTTGATGTCAATAAATCTCAATTCATATGGAACGTTTGTTTTCTTTACAATGATTTGCTTAAATTGTGAAGATGAACCCAGCATTGATTTTATTTTCCATTTTGCAGTGTTTAAATCACGAAGAATTAAATTTAAATCAAACTTTCCCGAATTAAAACCTAGGATATTCACTTTATTGAATTCCTCATCTAGAAGTTCTTTAAATGCTTCCTTCTGTTTCTCATTTAATGTATGGGACTTCAATAATTCATTGTATTGACCCATATTTGATTCAACAACTAATGAACAGGTTGAAAATAAAAACTCAATCCAATCAGAAATAAAAGAATCACTCGAAGTTAAGCAAAAATTCCTCGTATATGTTTTATCGTTTAATTTAACCGTTGATGATACCATGAATGGTTTTAAGTAAGCGTTCAAAGTTGCACACTCAGAAAGTTGTAATTCTTCTTTAGTCTCTAATGTTTCGAAGTCAAAAGTAATATAATATCTTGTCGGTTGATAATATTCCTGCAAATTATGAGCTAATAACCACTGATATATCTTCTGTTTCGTAATATGTGGCGCATATGGTTGCTGTGTCTTTTGCAATTGAACGTCTTGAATTAATCTTCCATTATTTTCTTTACATTTCTCACAATGCTTTAAAAATCTTCTTTGGTTTTTCCTTTCTGGATCATCACGGATAGAATAAACTTCTTCTTTACAATATGGACAAACTCTATAGCCGGTGAGTGCTTCAACGTCTGTAATTCTGTCAGCGTGAAGTTTTCCACATGGACTCTGTGTTAATAAAATATTTACTGTTTCAAATTCTGGATCTATCATTATTGATTCCACTAATGGAAAGTCTACCTTATTTATGTCCACGTCTTCTGGTTGAGGATCACAATAATAGAAATCAATATTAACATTTAACATTCTCGCTAATCTCTCACTTTCTGATGAAATGTCAAACCCTTCATATGCATCTATTGCTTCATTTAAATAGCTTCTACGAGTTTTAGGATTAGCACCATCAGGAATGTTATAGAAGCGTTTAAATAACCTTCTACCTTCTGCTCTAATTTGATTATCATTCATTTTAGCTGTTCCGTTTTTGTTCATTTATGTAAGAATAAAAATTAAAAAATAAATAAAAATAAAGTTTATTTTTTTTAAAGTCCAGGGCTAAAGTCCATAAAATGAATTAAGAACACATAAATTTTTATCATCTGCGACGTGACGAATACATTTTAATTTACTCAAGAATGCGTACCCTGATACATTAAATCTAATTCCTGTCTTATTTAATTTCACAACTTTGAAAAGGAATGTATGAATAGCTATAAAATGATGAGATGATGTTTTATGGGTTGCTTCCATTTTTTCTGAAATAAATGAATAAATATAATGTTTATAAGTTTTCATATCTTTTATATTCTTAATAACGAATGGTATAGACCTTTCAACTTCGTCTTCCTTCGGTGCTGTTCTTTCATATGAAACATTATTAGTATCTTCAATAATGAAACCACAATCGCATAAAATTTTATATGTACCAATTGTTTCTTTTGATATTTTATCTAACAAATCAAAAACTTTATCAACACCTGCACATTTATTTAAATAATAATTTGTGTAAATATCATGGTCTTCTTTCTTAATCGTATTTGTTGCATATGTTACATTTTTCAGTGCTTTTTTGAATTTTTCAGAATCAAGAGGAGGTGAAAGTAATATACATGGATAATCTCCATCGTCAATAAATTGTAACTTATGTTTATGAATAAATTTTGTGCCTTCTTCTGAAAGTGTTTCATCTATTTCACCATCTAATAAATTTTTAGTAGATTCCAAAAAGTAATTTTTATATCTTTCTTCATGAGATTTTTGAACTTCTGATTCTGAAGCTGGGATATTCATTAAACCCTCTACTTCATTCTCATTATATTTTTCAACTTCTCTTAATTCCTTAATTTTTTCATCTATTTCATCTCTTATTTTTTCCAGTCTTTCAATTTCATCATATTCATCATCTTTAATCCGTTCTTCATAATATTCAGGGAAAACATCAGGTTCTTTAGGTTTTTCTTCTTCAGATGTGGGATATAAGAAATTTATAACATCATCTTTATTCATTTTTCCATCATAATCTAAATCATTTAATAACTCCGCGAATTTTTGACAATTTCTTAAATAATATTTATTAACTTCATAACTCGCCTCCTCTAATATATCCTTTATTTCCTCGTTTGTGAATCCCAATTTTTTAACGTCGTTAGTCTTGACACTCATTTTCATACAAAATAAAAATAAATTTTCATAAATGTAAGACATGAATTTTTAAAGTTTATTTTTTTATTTTTTTTATTTCATTATGTATGGGTTTAGTGAAAATTTCTTACGATTCTGAAAATTTTTAAATCTTGATTTATTCAAAAACGTAAGAATAAAAACCGTAAAAATCATACATTTTTTACTTCATATGTAAAAAAAAATGATACAAAATCGCTCAAAAATGTATGAATTCTTACGTTTACAAAAAAAGTCACAAAACCCTTCAACATATACTACTCCGAATACGTTTCACAGCGAGAAAAAAATAAAAGGCAAGATAGAATTTTCTAGACATAAAGAAGTTGTTTACCGAGTTTTAGCTCTTATCTCTAACAAAAAATTAATTTTTAAAAAAATGACCGAATACGTTTCACAGCGAGAAAAAAATAAAAGGCAAGATAGAATTTTCTAGACATAAAGAAGTTGTTTACCGAGTTTTAGCTCTTATCTCTAACAAAAAATTAATTTTTTAAAAAATGACCGAATACGTTTCACAGCGAGAAAAAAATAAAAGGCAAGATAGAATTTTCTAGACATAAAGAAGTTGTTTACCGAGTTTTAGCTCTTATCTCTAACAAAAAATTAATTTTTTAAAAAATGACCGAATACGTTTCACAGCGAGAAAAAAATAAAAGGCAAGATAGAATTTTCTAGACATAAAGAAGTTGTTTACCGAGTTTTAGCTCTTATCTCTAACAAAAAATTAATTTTTTAAAAAATGACCGAATACGTTTCACAGCGAGAAAAAAATAAAAGGCAAGATAGAATTTTCTAGACATAAAGAAGTTGTTTACCGAGTTTTAGCTCTTATCTCTAACAAAAAATTAATTTTTTAAAAAATGACCGAATACGTTTCACAGCGAGAAAAAAATAAAAGGCAAGATAGAATTTTCTAGACATAAAGAAGTTGTTTACCGAGTTTTAGCTCTTATCTCTAACAAAAAATTAATTTTTTAAAAAATGACCGAATACGTTTCACAGCGAGAAAAAAATAAAAGGCAAGATAGAATTTTCTAGACATAAAGAAGTTGTTTACCGAGTTTTAGCTCTTATCTCTAACAAAAAATTAATTTTTTAAAAAAATGACCGAATACGTTTCACAGCGAGAAAAAAATAAAAGGCAAGATAGAATTTTCTAGACATAAAGAAGTCGTTTACCGAGTTTTAGCTCTTATCTCTAACAAAAAATTAATTTTTTAAAAAAATGACCGAATACGTTTCACAGCGAGAAAAAAATAAAAGGCAAGATAGAATTTTCTAGACATAAAGAAGTTGTTTACCGAGTTTTAGCTCTTATCTCTAACAAAAAATTAATTTTTTAAAAAAATGACCGAATACGTTTCACAGCGAGAAAAAAATAAAAGGCAAGATAGAATTTTCTAGACATAAAGAAGTTGTTTACCGAGTTTTAGCTCTTATCTCTAACAAAAAATTAATTTTTAAAAAAATGACCGAATACGTTTCACAGCGAGAAAAAAATAAAAGGCAAGATAGAATTTTCTAGACATAAAGAAGTTGTTTACCGAGTTTTAGCTCTTATCTCTAACAAAAAATTAATTTTTTAAAAAATGACCGAATACGTTTCACAGCGAGAAAAAAATAAAAGGCAAGATAGAATTTTCTAGACATAAAGAAGTTGTTTACCGAGTTTTAGCTCTTATCTCTAACAAAAAATTAATTTTTAAAAAAATGACCGAATACGTTTCACAGCGAGAAAAAAATAAAAGGCAAGATAGAATTTTCTAGACATAAAGAAGTTGTTTACCGAGTTTTAGCTCTTATCTCTAACAAAAAATTAATTTTTAAAAAAATGACCGAATACGTTTCACAGCGAGAAAAAAATAAAAGGCAAGATAGAATTTTCTAGACATAAAGAAGTTGTTTACCGAGTTTTAGCTCTTATCTCTAACAAAAAATTAATTTTTTAAAAAATGACCGAATACGTTTCACAGCGAGAAAAAAATAAAAGGCAAGATAGAATTTTCTAGACATAAAGAAGTTGTTTACCGAGTTTTAGCTCTTATCTCTAACAAAAAATTAATTTTTTTAAAAAATGACCGAATACGTTTCACAGCGAGAAAAAAATAAAAGGCAAGATAGAATTTTCTAGACATAAAGAAGTTGTTTACCGAGTTTTAGCTCTTATCTCTAACAAAAAATTAATTTTTTAAAAAATGACCGAATACGTTTCACAGCGAGAAAAAAATAAAAGGCAAGATAGAATTTTCTAGACATAAAGAAGTTGTTTACCGAGTTTTAGCTCTTATCTCTAACAAAAAATTAATTTTTTAAAAAATGACCGAATACGTTTCACAGCGAGAAAAAAATAAAAGGCAAGATAGAATTTTCTAGACATAAAGAAGTTGTTTACCGAGTTTTAGCTCTTATCTCTAACAAAAAATTAATTTTTTAAAAAAATGACCGAATACGTTTCACAGCGAGAAAAAAATAAAAGGCAAGATAGAATTTTCTAGACATAAAGAAGTTGTTTACCGAGTTTTAGCTCTTATCTCTAACAAAAATTAATTTTTTAAAAAAATGACCGAATACGTTTCACAGCGAGAAAAAAATAAAAGGCAAGATAGAATTTTCTAGACATAAAGAAGTTGTTTACCGAGTTTTAGCTCTTATCTCTAACAAAAAATTAATTTTTAAAAAAATGACCGAATACGTTTCACAGCGAGAAAAAAATAAAAGGCAAGATAGAATTTTCTAGACATAAAGAAGTTGTTTACCGAGTTTTAGCTCTTATCTCTAACAAAAAATTAATTTTTAAAAAAAATGACCGAATACGTTTCACAGCGAGAAAAAAATAAAAGGCAAGATAGAATTTTCTAGACATAAAGAAGTTGTTTACCGAGTTTTAGCTCTTATCTCTAACAAAAAATTAATTTTTAAAAAAATGACCGAATACGTTTCACAGCGAGAAAAAAATAAAAGGCAAGATAGAATTTTCTAGACATAAAGAAGTCGTTTACCGAGTTTTAGCTCTTATCTCTAACAAAAAAATTAATTTTTTAAAAAATGACCGAATACGTTTCACAGCGAGAAAAAAATAAAAGGCAAGATAGAATTTTCTAGACATAAAGAAGTTGTTTACCGAGTTTTAGCTCTTATCTCTAACAAAAAATTAATTTTTAAAAAAATGACCGAATACGTTTCACAGCGAGAAAAAAATAAAAGGCAAGATAGAATTTTCTAGACATAAAGAAGTTGTTTACCGAGTTTTAGCTCTTATCTCTAACAAAAAATTAATTTTTAAAAAAATGACCGAATACGTTTCACAGCGAGAAAAAAATAAAAGGCAAGATAGAATTTTCTAGACATAAAGAAGTTGTTTACCGAGTTTTAGCTCTTATCTCTAACAAAAAATTAATTTTTAAAAAAATGACCGAATACGTTTCACAGCGAGAAAAAAATAAAAGGCAAGATAGAATTTTCTAGACATAAAGAAGTTGTTTACCGAGTTTTAGCTCTTATCTCTAAAAAAAATTAATTTTTAAAAAATGACCGAATACGTTTCACAGCGAGAAAAAAATAAAAGGCAAGATAGAATTTTCTAGACATAAAGAAGTTGTTTACCGAGTTTTAGCTCTTATCTCTAACAAAAAATTAATTTTTAAAAAATGACCGAATACGTTTCACAGCGAGAAAAAAATAAAAGGCAAGATAGAATTTTCTAGACATAAAGAAGTTGTTTACCGAGTTTTAGCTCTTATCTCTAACAAAAAAATTAATTTTTTAAAAAAATGACCGAATACGTTTCACAGCGAGAAAAAAATAAAAGGCAAGATAGAATTTTCTAGACATAAAGAAGTTGTTTACCGAGTTTTAGCTCTTATCTCTAACAAAAAATTAATTTTTAAAAAAATGACCGAATACGTTTCACAGCGAGAAAAAAATAAAAAGGCAAGATAGAATTTTCTAGACATAAAGAAGTTGTTTACCGAGTTTTAGCTCTTATCTCTAACAAAAAATTAATTTTAAAAAAATGACCGAATACGTTTCACAGCGAGAAAAAATAAAAGGCAAGATAGAATTTTCTAGACATAAAGAAGTTGTTTACCGAGTTTTAGCTCTTATCTCTAACAAAAAATTAATTTTTAAAAAAATGACCGAATACGTTTCACAGCGAGAAAAAAATAAAAGGCAAGATAGAATTTTCTAGACATAAAGAAGTTGTTTACCGAGTTTTAGCTCTTATCTCTAACAAAAAATTAATTTTTAAAAAAATGACCGAATACGTTTCACAGCGAGAAAAAAATAAAAGGCAGATAGAATTTTTTAGACATAAAGAAGTTGTTTACCGAGTTTTAGCTCTTATCTCTAACAAAAAATTAATTTTTAAAAAAATGACCGAATACGTTTCACAGCGAGAAAAAAATAAAAGGCAAGATAGAATTTTCTAGACATAAAGAAGTTGTTTACCGAGTTTTAGCTCTTATCTCTAACAAAAAAATTAATTTTTTAAAAAAATGACCGAATACGTTTCACAGCGAGAAAAAAATAAAAGGCAAGATAGAATTTTCTAGACATAAAGAAGTTGTTTACCGAGTTTTAGCTCTTATCTCTAACAAAAAATTAATTTTTTAAAAAATGACCGAATACGTTTCACAGCGAGAAAAAAATAAAAGGCAAGATAGAATTTTCTAGACATAAAGAAGTTGTTTACCGAGTTTTAGCTCTTATCTCTAACAAAAAATTAATTTTTTAAAAAATGACCGAATACGTTTCACAGCGAGAAAAAAATAAAAGGCAAGATAGAATTTTCTAGACATAAAGAAGTTGTTTACCGAGTTTTAGCTCTTATCTCTAACAAAAAATTAATTTTTTAAAAAAATGACCGAATACGTTTCACAGCGAGAAAAAAAATAAAAGGCAAGATAGAATTTTCTAGACATAAAGAAGTTGTTTACCGAGTTTTAGCTCTTATCTCTAACAAAAAATTAATTTTTTAAAAAATGACCGAATACGTTTCACAGCGAAAAAAATAAAAGGCAAGATAGAATTTTCTAGACATAAAGAAGTTGTTTACCGAGTTTTAGCTCTATCTCTAACAAAAAATTAATTTTTAAAAAAATGACCGAATACGTTTCACAGCGAGAAAAAAATAAAAGGCAAGATAGAATTTTCTAGACATAAAGAAGTTGTTTACCGAGTTTTAGCTCTTATCTCTAACAAAAAATTAATTTTTAAAAAAATGACCGAATACGTTTCACAGCGAGAAAAAAATAAAAGGCAAGATAGAATTTTCTAGACATAAAGAAGTTGTTTACCGAGTTTTAGCTCTTATCTCTAACAAAAAATTAATTTTTAAAAAAAAGACCGAATACGTTTCACAGCGAGAAAAAAATAAAAGGCAAGATAGAATTTTCTAGACATAAAGAAGTTGTCTACCAAGTGTCAGCTGTTACTTCTTCTCAATACTGATAGTAGTATATGTGGAAGGGTTGTGTGACTTTTTTTATTTCTTTTTTCATTCGTGAGGTCTTACACTCAGCCCATACTAAACGCATTAAAAAATTAACATATTAATTTTAAAATAATTTATTTCATCTTTTATAAAAGAAGCTATATATAGATGATGTCAGATATTCCACGATTAATTAAACATTGTTTAAATCCTGAATGGAATCAATGGAGTCATAATCAAAGACCTCATAAACGAGTAAAAGAAATTAGAAATAATTATTTTCATGAATGAAAAATAAACTTTAAAAATTCATGTCTTAGAATCAACATTGAACTTTAAGAAACTAATGATTATTTGAATTTATGAAATCAATTATTTGTTTCATTCTTTCTTCAATCTCTTCTATTCTTTTTGTTAAATCATCTATTTTCATTAATGAGGTGACTCTTTATTGAGGAATAGATTTCAAACTAATCCCCTTTTATTTTTGAAATTTTGAATCCATCAACTTTAAACATTTTATTCAATTTACATGTTGTCAATTCTTCAAATAATTTTTTATTATTAGCATAATAGTCATTAAATTCTTCAACAGATGAAAAAATTTTTATTTCAGTAATTGGTTTAACAACGTTTATTTTTTGTTGAACATTTTCACTTATTTCTTCCTCCTCTGTTTCATTTATTTTTAAAATCGGTTTCATTTATCATTAAATAAAAATTAGAATAAAGTGATAAATATATTTTTTTATTAATATTAAATCAGAAATGGCGGCAGGATTCTTTTAAAAAATTATGGGATGGAATTAAGAAAGCTGCGGGTTGGGTTTATAAAAAGATTATTAAACCTGTAGCAAACTTTTTGGCACCAGTAGCGAAAACGGCAGGAACTATCATAGGTGAGTATTAGGTACTAAAGCAGGTAATCCGGCGATGGGAGCACAAGCAGGTAACACAGTTGTGGAATTGCTGAAGGAATACTTAATAAAATAGGAGGTAGATAGTGGAAAAATAAATTATTTTTATCTTAGTATCGGTTGAAGTCTTTGATAAACTTTTTCTCCTTTATTTAAAATTTCTCTTATTGGGCAGCTTTTGGTGTTATTGATTCAGCAACGTCACTAATTGCTTCTTTATTCTTAAATATCCAATTTGCTCCCTTCTTCAATGTTTCCCAAACTTTATGCGCTCCTCTTTTTACTTTATCCCACAGTTTCTTAAATATACCTGCAGCCATAGTTGATTATTTCATTAAAATTAAAAATTCATTTTCATCTTTTAATTTTGATTTTTTATTTATTAATAAATGACGACTAACTATTTGGTGCCAAACACTAAACCGATTAATGGAAATGTGTTTCATTCATTCGAAAAGATAAATGAAATATTCGCAAAGAATGACGGTAGAAGATATTATAGAGAACTTGAAAGTTCATGCTATGACTCTGATGCTCCATATTTTGATGATAAACAAACTCATTTAAGAATTACAAATCCAGCCATT